>NC_080172.1:56511167-56593667 GCF_950295315.1 Erinaceus europaeus
AGGCAGCCATTTGTAGACACATTTTAGAAATGAAAATGTATCATGCAAAGATACTTAAATCTCTTTATTTTGGACATGTTATCTTGTTTTTTTTTCCATTTCCTTCTTTCCTTTATTTTTTTTAACTCCACAATGATTTATTTCTTTTTGATTTAAATTAAATTAAATGATTTAATTTAATTGGGGGTGGGAGGAGAGGTTAATAGTTTATAGTACAGTTGTTGGCAAATGCATTTCTCACCTCTTTATTATAGGTGTCTGCAAAATATTCTCATAAAGTAGAACATGGACTGGGCTTGGTGTTTTGCACCAAAGAAAAGGACACTATGGAAGGAAAGAATGGAAATGGGTTTGGGAGGTGGCTTGGAGCCTTGGTGCATGAAAACAATGAATTAAGAGAAAGTGAACTTCCAAGGGACAACATCATAATGATCTACTGACTCCTTTTTTCACTGGTAGGAGTGAATGAGCTTAAAACTATTGGATACATATGGTAGTGGGATGGGGCTGGAGGGAAAGCCAAGATTCTATTAAATAGTTTAATTGGAATACATTTTAAAAATATGCACTGAACTTGACCCAGATTCTCATTATTGAAAACTATGTGGCTTGGTTTCTTGATGTTAACAAAGGATGCAAAAAGCAATAACAGTATCCCCTCTTTCCATGAGAACTAAGAATCTCAGTACCTCTGGACAGTATTAATGATAAAATGAAAAAAAATAGACATAGTTTATATTGAGCTGTTTTGTGTCTTAGCAGAGAGGGGTGAACTTTCAATGGAAAATTCAGTGGTGGACTGGTTTTATGCTCATTCCCTTTTGGCAAGTTGTTAGCAATGAATCCAAGTGCTGAAAATGAATTCTAGATCTAAAAGATGACTCACCCAGGTGTCCACATTACCTCACAGCTGCAAAGACATGAATATTTGGCATATCCAATATGTGGTTTGCAACAGTTTTGTGTCACTGGTGATGGTAGAAATATCAGCTGTATTGCTGAGATGAAGTTGAAAATGTCCTATCATATCCTTCCTATCATTTAAACTTTTCTTTTTTTCATTTTATTTTATTTTATTTTATTTATAAAAAGGAAACACTGACAAAGCCATAGGATAATTCCCACACAATTCCCACCACAAGAACTTCGTATCCCATTCCCTCCCTTGATAGCTTTTGTATTCTTTAAACCTCTGTGAGTGTGGACCCATGGTCATTGTGAGATGCAGAAAGTGGAAGGTCAGGCTTCTGTAATTGCTTCCTTGCTGAACATGCGCATTGACAGGTCAATCCATACTCCCAGCCTGCCTCTCTCTTTCCCTAGTGGGGTGGGGTTCTGGGGAATCGGAGCTCCAGGACACATTGGTTGTCTGTCCAGGGAAGTCTGGTTGGCATCATGGTAGCATCTGGAACCTGGTGGCTGAAAATATAGTTAACATGTAGAGTTAACTATATTAGGTTAACAAATTGTTGACTAATCATGAACCTAAAGGCTGCAGTAGTATAGATGAAGAGTTGGCAGGGTCTCTGTTCTATATAACTAGTAGGCATATTTTAGTTATATTCCAAAGGGCCTGTGGCTATACTAGTTTTTTTTTCTTTTTTCCCTGATCCTGAAATCTGATATGCAGGTAGATCCATGTTATTATCTCGGGAGATGATGTCATGGCTGGAAAAAGAACCAGAGAGCTGTATCAGGGAAGAGAGTAGCTCCCTAATATGAGAAAGGTGTATAAACATAGTTGACTTTAAACCCCATAGATATGATGTGATCTGGGGCCCATATTCAGCTTAGGAGTCTATGTGACCTCTGCATCCCTATAGATCTGAGCTCACATTCTGTGGTCATGAGTAGGAACATTCCAATCTACCCCAATATCGACCCATCTTCTTCAGGTGTAGCATAGAGTATGTTGTCCAGCCTCCCTTCGCAAGATGGAACATTCTTTACCATTGTTGATCCAAGTTGAGGACAAGGTCCTAGGGGGGCCCCACAAAGGGGCCTATTTTGTTGTTCCAGATAGAGATGACTTGTAACAATGGAGAGAGGGATTTATTCGAGGTCTAGGCCCATCATTTCTGTTTGGGAATCTCAGGACTTCCCAACTAGGGCCCCAGTTGATGGGGTGGCCTGATAGTGACTAAAGAGTCATCATAAAAGTATGCCAGTCTCTTGCCCTTATTAAGCTTTTGCAGCCCTTGCTTTGATAAGGTTAGCTTTGGAGTGAGTGAGGGAAGTGTAATAGGAAGTAGGTGAGGAGGGTATCTAAGTCTAAGTAGACGCTATTAAGTTCATATTATCATTATGAACTTTATACTGACTCACTGCAGACTATTGTGTACTTTTGCTATCAGGTATATATTTTGTCCTAATTTATGGATACATGTGAACATATGCTCTATCTCATGGGACCTGGTATATATCTAGGTTTTGAGACTTTGTTAGGAAGTTAACCACCTGGAATGGAATTAGAGTATCCTATGAAAAGAAAGGTCTCACCGGAGTAATGAGGCTGAAGGGTTGACATTCTACACTTGACGTCTTTGGACACAGTCTGAAGTGAAGAATGCTGAGGTGGTGCTCATTGCATTGATTAGGTTGGGATCCATGGATGCAATATCATTTGATATGAATTGAGAGAAGCATGCAGGAAAGTGAGCCCCATTCTAGAGGTTCCAGGACTGGTTGGAAATACAGGCTCTATAGAGGAAGTGGGAGGTTCCTGCTGTCTTAGGGTTTAAGAAGACAGTAGATAGTTATTGTTATAATCACATTATTTGGCAATTGGGTTAATTTTGAAATATCCCTTTGTTAGGATTTTCTGTATCATACACAACATCACCATAATTGATGCCCTTTGACATTCTTTGTATATAGTTGTGCCACCGGTTGCTTCTGTTCTCCCTGGCGTAAGCTTTTAAGAGAGTCAACATATGAAAGACTCAGCCTATGGTCTGTGTATTAAAATTTTTCAATCAATTTTTCCCATCTAATATTAATTAAATAGTGATTTATATGACTACAAATTGATAGGAGTGTACATAAGCACCATTCCCACCACCAAGAGACTGTGTTCCATCTTCCCCCCACCTGCCCCATGAAGCCGAACATCCATCCTCACCCTCAACCCAGGGTTTTTACTTTGGTGCCCTACTCCAAATTCAGTCAAATCCTGCTTTGAATTTCCCTTTCTGTTCTTCTTTCTCATCTTCTGTATATGAGTGGGATCATCCCATACTTGTATTTATCTTTCTGTCTTAACTCACTTAACATAATTCCTTCTAGCTCCATCCAAGATGGGTCAGAGAAGGTAGGCTCATTGTTCTCAATAGCTGTGTAGTTAAACTTCTTCCATTAAGACCTATGTGTTAATAACATTTCAAGAAAATGACTTAGGAAATTTTTGGAAAAACCTAAGTTCTACTTAAAAAAAAGCAAATTATTCTTAAAAAATTCTTGAATTATCTTTATTTATTGGCTAGAGACAGCTAGAAATTAAAAGGGAAGGGGGTTATAGATAGGGAGAGAGAGAGAGACATAGAGACACCTGCAGCACTGCTTCACCATCTGCAAAGCTTCCTCCTTGCAGGTGGGGACTGGGGGCTCGAACCCGGGTCCTTGCTCATTGTAATACATGCACTCAATCAGGTGCACCCACAGAATATTCATTATAGTTTGATAATGCATAGAGTTTATTATCCCTTGCTTTTACACAAGAAACTGAGGCACAGAGTAGTATAGTTATTTAGCTGAAAATAAGTTGTGTCAAATCTCCTAGTTGATAGAGATTTCCCCTCCTATTGTCTTTCCTCATATTTACTTAATAAGGTTTTAATATTTCCATAGGGATTTACTTTTCCAATAAGTGTTTAATTGTTCATTAAAATTAAGTTGGTCCCTGTCTTATTGTTTGTAATGAAGCATGTGGTCTTCACTTCAGATGTGTTCATTTAGACTCAACAAAGGATAGAGAAAGAAATATATTAAGAATGGCTTCTGCTTAAATACTGCTATTGACAGGGACAAAATCAACTAAGTAAATTCTATTTGAGAAAGTAGATTGAAGCAATACAGACACTGAAGAGAAAAAGAAATTAGTGTCTAGATCAGTTATAACCAAGTTAAGTCAGTTGTTCTATTTATGTTCTGAAGCTGCTTTGTGATGACACACACACAATAGAGCTATTTGCATGGTCAGAAAAGAGAGAACTTCAGTGAGCATTATCTCCAAATGATCTGACAACTATTATGCTAAAAGGAAGAGTTCTAAAACAGTGACATCAGAGCTGGAAATACATTTCCATCTGTGCAAGATGTCCACAAATAACAGATGTCCTGTCATTTGCTAAAGCCCTACCTTCTCCTTAACTGCTGACTGCCTATACTAGACAGATTTTAACACTGTTAGATGTTACAGTGTTTGAAAGCCAGTTAAAGAGTCATAAGGATTGTGAGGTCTTTCTTGGAGTTGGTGTTTCTATCAGATTTATTTGTAATAGTAGAGATTGGTTGGATATTGAGCAAAGTCCTACTAATGAAAGACTGAAGAAGCATGGTTCAGTGGAGCAGTCTTTGAATAACTGTGTGACTATTATAATGATTCAAAGATGGGTAACTCCCATTAATCTCATTTATCACTGAGATAAGGAATAATTCTGATGAGGAGCTCATGACAAGGGTTGGAGAACATCTCAGTTCCACTCATTAAAAACAGTTCTTGGGGGAAAAAAAAACAAACAGTTATTGGTAACAGATTCTCTGGTGTCCCCAAAGTCTCCTATTTGCAATGTTACTGGTTACAAGAGTTACCTCACAGACTTGGTGCTCTCTCCTGGGAGAAGGACAGACTAACAAGTCATCTGGAATGTTTTCTTCCTTCTCAATCACTATCTCCAAACCTTTATTAAGTTTCCCAATCCCTCTGCTACTGTAATGTCTTTTGCCAATATCTCACTCCACATTGTCCTCATCTCTTACCTGACTTCACCCTCAGACTCCCTGTGGTGGTAGCATAGCTGCCAGCAGCCCTGAACATATACACTTCAGATGATGGCAAAGGCTATGTGCCTTTCTCCTAATGTTTCTATAAAAATCTCATGAGGTTTTTTTAATTCAATCTAATTGGTCATTCTTGAGCCAGCTAATGTAGTGGAGTGGAGCAGGGGAACAGGCTTCTTGGATTTTCCAGGCTTGAGTTCTCTGCTTTCCCTGGAGATAGGAGTGAAAGGATGAGAGTGAGAGAATGGTGTTTCCCATTGGGAAGTCCTATGGGATGTGACAGTTACAAAACAGTGCCATCTAAAAAGCAGAGAGAGGTATAGAATATAAAGGACCAAGGTGAAAAATAGAACTGGGAAAACACATTAAAACTGTTTTAAAGGGAAGATGTGTAGGTGCATATATTTAAACTCAAAAAAGAAGAATGGGCTAAGAGTTTTTCTAAAAATTGAAACCATGCAATTCTCACTAGCATGACATTGTGTTTTATGTTTGTATTTTATTTCTCCCCTTCCTTTCCCTTTTCATCCCTTCCTGTTCTCTTTCTCTTCCCCTCTCCTCCCCTTCCCCTTCTCTTCTCTCCTCCTCTTCCTTCCCTTTCTTTCCCTTACCTTCCCTTCTCTTTCCCCCCTTCCCTTTGTCTAAAACTGGGGGCTTCCTGGTTCTGGATCAACTTTTCCAGATAGATAGAGACAGAAAGAGGGAGAGAGGAAAAGACACCATAGCACCGAAGCTATCTCCAGTGAGGTGAAGGCCAGGACACACACACACACACACACACACACACACACACACACACACACACACACACACACACCCCAAACTAATGCACTATCCAGGTAAGCTATCTTGTTGGCCCTCACATTTATTGTTTGAGAGGGACTCTCATTTCAACTAAGGGTAATTCTTTAGCTGGGCTGAATGGATTGTGTCTATAGATTTCCTTGGGAGAATTCATAAGGTGCTGACAATTTACCACCTACCTGTTTGAAGTGGCCTTAAAGTCTTCTCAAGGTAATATAATGAGTCAGCACTGCTCAGGGACAGATGCCATGGAATTAGGAGCATGGGGCCAAGTAATTATATGGGCATTTATATTATTTACTAGTCCATATGTGGTTTTGTTTTATTACTTTTCATTTTTTTTATTACAAAAAAAAGAAGAAAGAAAGGCATAACAAAATAACCACCCCCCAAAAGTTGTATGTATAAAGTCTCCTTATTACAATCTGGAAGTGTTTCAATGAAAAGACGCAAAAGTCAGCATTGGTATTCAGGGTTTTCATGGTCATGTTTAATTTGTATTCATGGTACACTACTAGATCCTATGCTATTGTCCTCAGATGGAATCACTGATAAATATGTATTCCTTTTGGTTATACTGTCACTAACCATGAATATTGGAACAAGTTAATGTTGGCTATGAATTTTAATGTGTACCTACTCATTTTTCTCCATGAGTAATATATAAGGCAAAGAAGTGGGGCAGAGTGTGTGTGTGTGGGGGGGTACCTGACATGACACTGTAACCACCTCCCAGAATTGGATAAAGACTTCAAAAAATAGTGTGAAAGACACCAACTTACCTATTTGAGTTCACATCTGCTTTGCTTGACATCAGCAGGGGTTGGGTGGAAGGGACAAAGGAGGGGTCCAGGTGCTAGCCCACCCCATTGAGTACACACATTTCCATGTGCAAGGACACAGCTGAGGAGGAGGCACTTCATGAGTGGTGAAGAAAATCTGTAGGTGTCTATCTTTTTCTCCCTCTCCTTCTCTCCCCTCTCAATTTCTCTCTGCCTTTTCAAATAAAAGTATAAAGAAGAAGGAGAAGGGGGAGAAGAAGAAGAAGAAGGAGGAGGAGGAGGAGGAGGAGGAGGAGGAGGAGGAGGAGGAGGAGGGGGAGAGAAGAAGAAGGAGAAAAGAAGAAGAAATAACCACCAGGAGTGGTGGATTTGTAGTGCCAATAGCAAGCCCCAGTGATAACCCCCGGTGGAAAAAAAAGAAAAGAAAAATAGAAAGGAAAAGCGAAAAGAATATTCAGAGGAAACAGAGTTGGTTTAGCCCTTGGAAAATGGCCCAGGTGCACCTGTAGCTACATGTGTCTAGTATTCTGGCATTCACAGTTAGAGACCTCTCTAGTGTTGGGAAATTTAGCTGGGACATATTACTCATTCTGTGAGAGTCTGTGAAGCTTAGTTCCAGGGACAGAGACCAACACCTAAAAGCCATCCTCATTAAAACCCAACTGCTTCACTATTCCTTTCCTTCATTCATTCTTTATTCATATAGGAAACAAGTACTTAATACTTACATACATGTTGTAACACACACACACACACACACAATTTAATTAATTCTTTAACAATCCTCCAAGGTAGGTTCATAATTCCGTTTATATGATTAAGGGACCTGAGGCTTGTGAAGACCAACTTGCTAAGGTCCTATAATCAGTAAGACAGAAGGTATTGGAACTGAGTTGGTCTGAACTATAGTTCATGCTTTTCAGTTAAATGAAATTTAAGTCAAGACTAGTTGGGCCAAGTATACTCATCTGGTTGATCAGGCACTTTACTATGTGGAAGGTCTTAGTTAGAACCCTTGTAACACAAGGGAGCAGCATAAAGCTGTGCAGAGGCATCTTTTCTTTCCACCACCACCCCTACTCTCAAAATGAAAAAGGTTGGGCCTGGGAGGCCACTCAGCAGTACTGTGCATGCATAAGGTCCTAAATTCATTTCTTGAAGTAGCATTAAAAAAGACCTTTAGAACATTTTGAAGCTGGCAGGTACAGAAGGGATGAGGTGGATGGAGAAAAAAATAGTATGCAGGAAAGGAAGCCATATTTTTCTTTGAGCAGCAAATATGGGCTTTGTCTGTCAGTGTGACCTGGTTTTCCCCTTTGTCCTAGCTTCTCTCTGACAAGAAACCATCATCAGCTAAGTGTTGAAGTGCACAGGGAGGAAGAACATAGTCTCTTGTGTGCTTAGTTAGCACATGGGTGGAACTTGCAACCTTGTTTAACAGCTGACAAGTGAGATCATAAGAGAGTTAAGATATCTTAGCATCTTAGTCTGCCTCTATGCAAAACCAATACCATAGTTGCCTTTGTCTTTGGACTTGGAAAAGTAACTATTGTCTATATTGAATACTTTGAGTGCATAAGAGCCCTTCTTCAGAATGAGTAATTGAAGCAATGGGACCTTCTCCTGGACAGACTTTCTCTTCTTCTGCAAATAGTTCTTTGCATGGGGGTGCCACCCCCAGATCCCACCTCCTGAAGATCAGCAGGCCACCTAGTCTTACTTCCAGTGAGTGCCATTTAAAAGCCAAAGCAAGCTGACTACAAACTTTTTAACATGTGCCTCTCATCTGCACTGCAGAAATCCCTGTTACTTGTTAATAGTTTCTTTTCTTTTCTTTTCTTTTTTTTTTTTTTGTAGTGAAATAAATTGAGGTCTTAAATCAAGACCATTTGTTCCATCTTGGGCCATCAGAAAAAAACATTTAAAGTTGTAAAAAGTAATCTGCTCCATCTTACACTTCCTGTTGTAGGGTTAGGGCCTGTGCCTGATGGGGTGCACCTATAACAGGACACTACCGTGTACTGAACAGGGGGTCTCCTGGAAGGCCATGTAAACACCATACCCAGGAGAGTCAAGACAGGCTTTCAAAGAGAGGAGACCAGATACACATCCCATAGTGAAACACAGATATCTCTACAGTTGGAGTCAAATTTCTTCATTTATGTCATAGTACTTACTTCATTGAAGCTCACTGTGTGAAGGATGGAAGGGAGGCAAAGGTATAGGGTGCCTCAGAGAGGAGCCTCATGACTGCAGAAAAATGAATCCCTGAGTTTTATGTAAGGCACCATGAATGAGGCCAGTATAGTGGCACAAAACAAGTGAATGGTATCCTGAAACTTTCTGTGGTTTCTGTTTCCAGAATGCCTTTATTATGTTAAAATGATTCTATGGAAAATTCTGGATGTCAGTCATTCACAGTTCAGTATAAATATAGTACTCTGGCACAGATATAGTGAGGAAAAAGACAGAAGCAGAAGTCCATTGGTTTGAGTCCTCAGTTCACAGGTAAGAATAATGAAGAGGCAATTCACCTTGCCTGTGGACCATGAACTGGATAGAGACCATGGGCTCAGAACTGGGCATAATAATGCACCTTACACATGGTTGGCTGCTAACTCTCCTCCCCAAGCTGTACTCATAATATAGACCTTTCCTCAATTTGTGCAGCAAAAAGATTTTTTTCCTTAACCATTCTTAGAGAAAGTCAAGTTATTAAATCAGAAACAAAGGAAATTTCCTGAAATGAATCAAGTCAGCACAAATTTATACCTAGATCTAGTTCTACCTTGGAAGTTCTCTGGGAACAAGTTTTCTGACCGAGAGAGGTGATATTAGTCGGGCTTTGTAAGCATTTAACTCTTTAAAGACAACTAGACTCAAGCCAATTTGTAATTATTAGCAACAGTTCCACTACCATCTCTGCAAATGTACATTGGGTTTTTTTTCTTTTTCTTCATAAAAATTAACTTGGTGTTCCTCTTTGTATCCCAGTATCTCTGCCATTCTGATAATCAACTTATTTTTCAATTACTGCTTTTTTCCTCTTAAAATACCATTTACCCTTCTATAGAGCTCAGGTTCTAAGAGTTATAATGTGAACTGTGGACACCTTGAAAGGTACTGTCCTTAAGGAATATGATTTTGGATGTTCCAAAGCATACCATGCTGGATCTATTGGGAACCAGCACTCTCAGCAGTTTGGGGACTGTTCCAGCACTGTCCTGAAGGAGAAATTCTCCTTCTTTTTCTTCTTCTTCTTCTTCTTCTTCTTCTTCTTCTTCTTCTTCTTCTTCTTCTTCTTCTTCTTCTTCTTCTTCTTCTTATTATTATTATTATTATTGTTTATAAAAAGGAAACACTGACAAAACCATAGAATAAGAGGGGTACAACTCCACACAATTCCCAGTTCCTCTGTCCAAGGAGTCTATGGAAGAAAAAGGAATTCCTCCTTCTAGAATTTAAATGAAAGGTTCAGCAGCCCCAGCATTCAGCACGGTCTTGAACTCCAATAGGAGGATGTGAGAAGTGGACGGTTTGTAAAAGTCATTTTAAGTTTTCTTTTCTTTTTAAAAAATATTTATTTATTTATACCCATGTGTTGCCCTTGTTGTTTTATTATTTTTCTTAAACTGTCTGAGAGCATGTTTGATGTAGATTGTTGGGCTGGAGTGGCCCTTCATCTGTGGGGCATCATCTACCAACCCAATTCTTTTTAGAAAATTATTTATTATTTTTCATGAAAGAGAGATACAGAGAGGAAGATACAGAGAAAGAGACCAGAGCATTGCTCAGTTCTGGCTTATGGTAGTGCTGGGGATTGAACCTGAGATTTTAGAGCATGAATATTATTTGTATACCCATTCTGCTGTCTCCCCAGCCCACCAATCCATCTCTAACATCCACTTATGAGACAAACAACTCATTTACATACAGATTCAGGTGCTTTCATCACAAAAGAGATCTAAAGGGTCCTGTTGCCCAAATTGTGTTCTGAGACCAGTGACATCAGCTACACCTGAGAACTTATCAGAGCTATAAATCTTCAGACCCATAGGATCAGAAACTGTGGGGGAGGAGAAATACAGACTTCTATGGCTAACAAGATCTATAGGTGATGCTCATGCACATTCTAGTTTAAGAATACCCAAGATTGGTGGCTAGGAGGTGGTGTAGTGGATTAAGTGTTGGTTTCTGAAACATGAGGTCCTGAATTGGATGGATCCCTGGCATTCCAAGAACCAGACTGATGCTCTAGTTTTCTCTCCTCCTTCTCCCTCTCTCTTCCTCTCTTTATTAGTGAATAAATAAATCTTAGAAAGAATAAATCTTAGAAAGAGAGAAAAGAAGGAAAAGGAAGAAAAAGAAAGAAAGAAAGAAAGAAAGAAAGAGAGAAAGAAAGAAAGAAAGAAAGAAAAGGAAGGGTGCTGAGTGGTAGCACAGTGGGTTAAGTGCCCATGGTGCGAAGTGTAAGGACCTGCTAAAGGATTCTGGTTTGAGCTCCCGGCTCCCCACCTGCAGGCTGCAGGTGGATTGCTTCACAAGTGGTGAAGCAGGTCTGCAGGTCTCTATCTTTCTCTCCCCTTCTCTGCTTTTCCCTCCTCTCTTGATTTCTCTCTGCCCTATCCAACAAAAATGACAGTAATAACAACAACGATAAACAAGGGCAACAAAAGGGAAAAAAATAGTGTCCAGGAGCAATGGATTCATAGTGCAGGCACCAAGCCCCAGAAATAACCTCAGAGGCAAAAAAAAAAAAAAAAGAATACTGGGGCTAGGCGGTGGGGTATCTGGTTAAGCACTCACATTATAGTGCACACGGACCCAGGTTCATGTCCCTGGTCCCCACCTGCAAGGAGGAAGCTTCACAAGTGCTGAGGGGCTTCAGGTGTCTCTCTGTCTCTCTCCCTCTCTATCTCCTACTCTGCTCTCAGTCTCTCTCTGTTTCTATCCAATTATAAACAAACAAATAAAAAATATCTAATACTGCATATTAAATACTGGTCATTAAATGAATACTGGTAATTAAATATCACATACTTTGAAATAAGGAATTTGGGTTATAGCTTTGGTTCTCAGCCAAGGCTGCACATTAGAATCAGTTTTGAAAACTTTAAAACAATAAGGATGTGGAGATCCTTAGTGTGGGATTCAGCAACTTCTACATCTTTTTTTAAAATTTATTTTATTTTATTTTATTTATTTATTCCCTTTTGTTGCCCTTGTTGTTTTATTGCTGTAGTTATTATTGATGTCGTTGTTGTTGGATAGGACAGAGAAAAATGGAGAGAGGAGGGGAAGACAGAGAGGGGGAGAGAAAGACAGACACCTGCAGACCTGCTTCACTGCCTGTGAAGGGACCTTCCTGCAGGTGGGGAGCCAGGGGCTCGAACCAGGATCCTGATGCCTGTCCTTGAGCTTAGCGCCACCTGCGCTTAACCCGCTGTGCTACAGCCCGACTCCCAACTTATACATCTTTCAAAGCTCATCGATTCTCCTAGTTTGAGATATGACTATCTAATTTAATCCTAAATTAGAAATAAAGAGATGGGGATTGGGCAGTATCGCAGCAGGTTAAGCTCACGTGGCACAAAGCTCTAGGACCAGCCTAAGGATCCCTGTCTGAGCCCCTGACTCCCCCACCTGCAGGTAGGGGGTCACTTCAGTGGTGAAGCAGGTCCGCAGGTGTCTATCTTTCTCTCCCTCTCTCTGTCTCCCCCTCCTCTCTCGATTTCTCTCTGTCCTACCCAACAACGACATCAATTACAACAATAATAATAAACACAACAACAGTAAAAAAGAAAGAGATTAGAATTCTAGACAAAGAGATATCTCATCAGGTGGGAGGTCTGCTTTGCCAGGTTTCCACTCTGGTCCCACATGGGTCATGCCATGACAACAGCAGATGCTCTGGTGCCTGTGATAATATCTCATTCTCTGTCTCTGTATTTATTTCCATGTCTCTATTTGAATAACAGAGTGGCCCAGAACAACAAAATTACATCTGCATGAGGCCCTGACTCAGAAAAGTAAAAACAGAGAGAAATTGAAATGCAAAGAGGGTAAATTATATGCCCAGGGTCACTAGGTAGGTTATTGTGGCGGAGCTGTGAGTAGAATCCAGACCTCCTGACTTAATGGCCTGATTAAACTTTATGAATTACATATTTACAAAAAAACATAATCTAAAGGCTGTCTTTAACCTTTGTTGTAATCTTTGAAACTAGGCAGAGTCTTATAAAGAGGAAAATAAGCATACTTTTCTTAATCTTAATGATTAAGCTCCAAGTTAGCCTTGCTGTATTCTAGCCTCTCTCTCAGAATTGTGTTTATGTTGTCTTCAACTTCCGTTCTATCAGGGTTCCTGTTTTCAGCCCTCTCAGACTTGATTTGGCAACTTGGCATAGCACTGCATTTTCTCTGAGAGTAAGATTCTGCCCTGCATCCTATATTTTTGGCTGAAAGACTAAAAACAATGAAGTGAACAACAGTCTCTGCTTAAAATGTGTATTTAATCACATTTAACATGCTTCTACTGAAAATGGATAAGATAAACTAGACTTTAATGCTGTTTAACAGGGATAATGATTTGACAGTAAGAAATGGCAAAGTGAGTAATGGAAGGTTTATTATCTTTACAACAAGACTTTGGGTCAGGGGAATAATATAACTACAACATACTGTATTTTCATTTCTGAGATCTCAAAGATTCTAGGTTCAGCCTCCCACCACTGTATGCTAGAAGATGGTCTTTTTCTCATGAAAAAAAAAAAACAACTTTAGGATTCTCTCTTGATAAAAAATTTAAAAAATAAAATGAGGGTTGGGGAAGATGGCATAATGGCTATGAAAAAGTCTTTCATGCTTGAGACACTCGAAGTCTCAGGTTCAATACCCAGCATCACTATAAGTCAATATTTTGGTAGACAAACAAAACAACCCACTAAGGCTCTTACACAGAGAACAAGAGTTCAGTTATTTTGTTGTTGTTGTTGTTTGTTTTTTTGTTCAACTTTTCTGTCCTCCTCTGGAGTTACTGTGTGTAGTACATTTGTGTGGAATAACCTAGCATCAAAGTCTGTTGATTTAAAATAAAGCAATATTCTGTGAATACTCACTCCATCTTGGACATTTGAAGGCACCTCCTTTATGGCTTGTGCCTGGTTTAGACAGACTAATTTTTAAAGATCTCTGTCTCAACAGCATTCTTGTTTTGTTTTTCAGGAGGAAGCACAGGCACTTCGCCAACCACCTCCAGCACTGGGACACCATCCCCTTCAGCTTCTTCTCATCTCTTATCTCCATCCTGTTCTCCTCCAGCTTTTCATTTGGCCCCCAACACTTTCAACGTGGGCTGCCGGGAGAGCCAGCTGTGTAATCTAAACCTCTCTGATTACCCACCGTGTGCCCGAAGCAATATGGCTGCCTTACAGAGTTACCCAGGGCTGAGTGACAGTGGCTACAACAGGATCCAGAGTGGCACTGCTTCAGCCACTCAGCCCTCTGACACCTTCATGCCTCAGAGGACTCCATCCCTGATCTCAGGAATACCAACTCCTCCCTCGTTGCCTAGTAACAGCAAGATGGAAGCCTATGGTGGCCAGCTGGGATCTTTCCCCACTTCACAGTTTCAGTATGTCATGCAGGCAGGCAATGCAGCCTCCAGCTCCTCTTCACCACACATGTTTGGGGGAAGTCACATGCAACAGAGCTCTTACAATGCCTTCTCTCTCCACAATCCTTACAATCTGTATGGATACAATTTCCCCACCTCCCCTCGGTTAGCTGCAAGCCCAGAAAAACTGAGCGCCTCTCAAAGCACTTTACTCTGTTCTTCTCCTTCCAATGGGGCATTTGGAGAGAGGCAATATCTGCCTTCAGGGATGGAGCACAGCATGCACATGATAAGCCCTTCACCAAATAATCAGCAGGCAACCAATACCTGTGATGGCCGACAGTATGGGGCAGTTCCAGGCTCCTCCTCCCAGATGTCAGTGCACATGGTTTAATGGCCAGTCTGTTCCTATGAGGTCTACAGCAGCCAAAGCCCCAGAGTCTCCATGAGCCCCAGAGTCTCTGTCCTCCTCTTTGGGAGCCCAACAACTTTGGAAACCAGAAATTGTGCATTATTATATTTTTCTGGAGGAGGAAAGTATATACTCAAGATGGACAAAGACATTCTAACCACTGAGGGATACTTGTGGTGGAATCATCTCCAACTCAGTGGCCTTTTCAGACCTTAGTTTTATAAAGCATCATCTATTCCAGAGTGGCCTTTGAAGAAACTGAATAATCCTTTTATAATAATGATAAGGGAGATGCTAGTTTGTAGCAGTTATGAGAAGTTACCCCTTCACACAGACATACCTACACATGCATACAGACATTCATGCACACACACAAATATATTCCTACATATGCAAACATATATGCACACTGACTTGGAACTGGGTGAACTCTGTGAAGGGAGGGAGGCCCAGCATGGATACTTTCACCAAGAATTTGCCTATGTACAACAGGAGATGGACTAAACCAGTAGTGGCTGCCAACCTTTCTTCCCTGCAACTTACTCTGTTCTTTGGCATCAACCATGTATCTTGGAACCCCTCCTCATCAGTGAGGCTGGAAAACATCAACACTACAACTGAACTTGGCTTCCTAAAAAAAAAAAAATCATTTTTGGACTTTGGCTCTCTTTACTCAGTGTGCTATTGATGTTCCTAGTGGTGTCTATGGAAAGAAAAAGTAAGAGGAGAGAAGGATTAAAGAGAGATGAGAAAGACGAGAGAGACAGAGATATAGAGATAGAGATAGAGATAGAGAGAGAGAGAGAGAGGTGGTTAGCAAGGCTAAGAGGGGAAAAGTGAGTTGTCATAGGGTTTATTCACCCAGGAAAGCTGATTTTGGTTTATTCTCCTCACCTCCTATCCCTTCAACTTCACCCCCAAGAGGTTTCAGAAAGGATCACAGCATCACGGAGGAGACCTCTCTGGGACATTAAGAGTGGTCAGGGTATTGGTGAGGGGGATCGAGACAAAGAATACATCTTAATACCATAAGTCTGATCATCATGATCCAGAAGAGAGGTACACTACAATGGAAGGTCTTGGCTGCAGAGCATGAAGCCTTTCAGGGCAAGGGAAATAGAAGGAGTGTGAAACTGAAGAGTCTTATACTCGTGACAGATGACACCAAAGAGCATAGGTGACAAATCAAGGCCTGGCTTGCTGTATGCCAGATGCAGACACCTGACCTAGTTTGCCTGCCCTGCAGCCACTGCAGTATAAAAGGTCCTGTCACAACCTGGGAATTGCAGCCAGGTCTGTCCCATCCCCACCTGCCCTTAGGGCTCCATCTGTATCAGATAGTTCATTGCATTTTGAAGTTTTGGGTTTTCATCTTTCCCTTCCCCATTCAAGTCCTTTAATGTTAAGAAAACAAGTGAAGCTCAGTGCAAGCTAAACTTTTTAAGTGGTGTGGAAATGCAAATGATACCAGGTAAAATAATACAGATAATATTAAGATTTTTGGGTTTGAGGTGTTGTAGATAAATGTATTTATGTGCCTAGTGGGGTATCCAGTATTATGAATATTAAAAAGGAGGGCAATAAAAAGGGTATGTAAAATATGTATGAAGAAAAGGTGTATAAAAATTTGCCCTCATGCACGGAACTCTGTTTCTAAGTGCCAAGCACAGAAAGCCGCTAAATAAAATCTTTGCAGTTCTTTTCAGTGTTATTTGTTCATACGGAAGAAAGTGCATAGCAGCCCATGCTTTTGCATCACACTTTACAGTAATCACAGCATTCTATGTAGACTACTTTATGTCATCTGTATACAGATCCCATGAGGAAAACATTAGTACCTTTGTTTTGTTTGCAAGACGTATTTGTTGCACGGGGGGGGGGGGGGGGGGGGGTTATATGAGACAGAGAGAAAAACAAAGCAAGAATCTATCTGGTACATGTGGTACCAGGGATTGAACTGGGAACCTCAAGCATTCAAATCCTGTGCCCTATCATTTGAGCTTTTATCCCCGTCACACCCACTTCATTTATGACTGGTAACTGAACTCAGAGAGATTGAGTGAATTATCCAGGGTCATGAGGCTGACAGCAATCCTCATTGTAGCTGTGTTCCAGGCACTATGCCTTCTATACCATTTGTTGTACATGAATAGCCCATCTAGTCATTCCACAATTCTAAGGTAGGTATTATTTTTGCATCATTTTATAGGTCTTGGAACAAGCTTTAAAAAGCTTAAGTGGTGGGCCAGGGGTATCAGCTAACTAGTGATTATGCTGGCATCTTGATCTTAGGGTCTGTGCAGTTAAGTACTACCTGGCATTCAGCAGGAGCCCCAGCAATGCCAACAGGCACTTAGGCAATCAGGAAAGAGCTATATCCTCAAGGATTGAGGCCAGAATACCTCTGAAGCTGGATTTGCTTGATATGTTTGATCATAAATATATGCCTTTTACCTTGTATGTACCACCACAACACAGGAAGAGTGGTTTTGTTTGTTTGTTTGTTTTGTTTGTGTGTTGTTGTTGACAAGCAGCAAGTGGTGATTTTTAGGGGACTGGCAAAGTGCTTAGAGCTATTCCATTGATAAGTACTTTTGCATATTTTCTCATCTAAGCTCCACACTACCTATGAGAATTAGATAGGACAAAAAGTTTTGTTTTGCAAATGAGAAACTATAGTTATAAAGCTTATGACCAACATGTACTTAATATGGCTGGGCAGTTGCAGAGCCTGGACTTGAGGTGTCCTTCCCTCAGTCCTACCTCTGACTACTTTCCAGCCAATGAGAGCACACTGATTCACCAAGGCATGTGTCAGGAGGTTCATGTTGCGGAACACCACACTTACACAGAAAATGTAATTTGTCTCGGGAAGGGGTGACCAAATACTGCTCATTGGTTTAGTTTTATAATTAACTTCAATGGGAAGTTCATTAATCCACAAATCATTGCCAAACTAGATGGGACACTGCTGATGTGCACCTCCATAGTGTATAGACTCTCTGGGGATGGCATAAATTTACCTCAAAACATTGAACAAATTCCCTCCTACTTGAAATCTTGCAGTCAAACTACTTCATAATGACAGAATGACAACAATTACACAGGAAGTTTATGGTTGGGCTGGGGAGACAGCATAATGGTTATGCAAAAGATTTTCATGCCTGAGGCTCTGAGGTCCTAGTTTTAATTCCCAGTATAGTAAGCCAGAGCTGAACAGTGCTCTGGAGTCTCTTTTTCTCTCTCTGATTAAAAAGGAAGATAATGGTTGCTTTTGATTTTAGTAGCATACCACACATTGATCACTTGTCTAACAATGCATGAGGTATTTGGCAATAATCATGACATACGAAACAAGTTTAATATAGGAACTTCCTATTTTCACTTAATAGTAAGGATAATAATTAGTATACAGGAGTATTCAGTACAGAGCACTTCTGTAGTTAAGGTTAATCAAAACAATCCAAGTGAGTTATATGTAAATTTTGGTATATACCTGTAATTGAGAATGTAATTTTTTTTTTCAGAAAGTAGATGAAGAATTGCCAAGAATGCACTTTAATAGATTCCCTTTAAATGACAATAAATTCATTGGAGTTGGCTTTCTGATTACATACAAGACTTTGCTTATTAGAAAAAACTTTTTTCTATAGTTGTTGATGTACATGTTCATGTTTCTTGAGGAAAGATTGTCTTGCTGCTTTCTTTTCTCTCAATACCTATGAAAGTTTAGGGCCTACCATATAACCTCAGTATATATTTATTTTTTACTATTAAGTTTGTTGATCAGATCAAATTTTAAAAATCAGTACAAAATTGGACTAGCAAAATAGCTCACTTGGATAGTCTGCTCTTTGGTCATGGGCACAACCCAGGTTCCAGCCCTGTTCCTGTTGCACTGAAGAAAGCTCTGGTGCTGAGGCGTCTCTCACTAACTCTCCACTTCTGCACTTTCTCTGTGTCTATCTTAAAAAAAGAAAAATATTAGAACAAAAGATTAGTAAAAATGGTTGCAAGACCTTGTTCACTTCAGATTAATGGGGTGTAAAAGAACATTGTTTTTTTTTATTGACATAAAAATACATTGTTATTCACATAGTTTTCCATGTCAGATGACTTTAAATTTTACTTAGATACTAACTTGGCTGTGTCTGTTGCACATAGTGAAGGGTTAAAAATAATATATGTCATATTTTCTTGAAAGGGTTCACTTTTCAGGTAGTTATGGAAATGATATACAGTAATGGAAATGATATACAACAAACTCTGGAAACTCAGAAAAAAAAAGTTTTCAGTGTAAGAAGGCGAGATTGAAGTTGTTTTCATTGGGTTACTAAAACTTAATTGAACTTTGGAGAAGGTTCAGAATTTCCAACTAAGAGACAACGACAGGTTAAAAATGAAATATTATTGGGGAATGGAACACCTGGAATGGAATTAGAGAATACTATGAAAGGAAAGGCCTCACCCGAATGATGAAGCTGAAGGGTTGTCATTCCACACCTGACCTATGGTTTTGTTAATGTCTCCTTTATTAAATAAATAATAATAATAATAATAAATGAAATGTTATGAAATTTAATAAAAAATACATACACTGTGGATAAAAATTATAGTATTGTAACTCGCTGCACTACTGCTCACGCCCCCCCCCCCCCCCCAGCAAATTATAGTCTTCAAGAAAATTTCTGGGCCAGTAAGATCTGTGAAGGCACCTGTTTTTCCATATACAATATCCATATTTGAGATCCTGATATACCACAGGGAAATACTACAGTATTGAGGGATATATTGGTGTTATGGTATCTTTCTTTTACTTCCTCATTGTCTCTTTTTACTTGAAAAAGTTGATTTGAAGTAGTGAAGCACTGGTAATCACATACACATGTATGTCAGGCTAGCTGAGTCAAGATATATGCATATGAAACAGTAAATAATGAAGTATCAAATTTGTGGCAAAAACCATGTATGTTGTAGAATGTTAGAAGAAAGCAAACTTTTATTGAGTGTTTATTACATGTCATACATTATGCAAAGTTATCCTTTAATCCTCACCACTCCCCTATAGGATTTGTAATTCAATCCCTATTTTATAGATAGGGAACCTGAAATTCATTGAGGTTAGTAATGTGTACAAAAACACAGAATTCACAGGCACCAAAGATGGGTATTTCCACTACTATATTTTTCTGAAATTGGGATTTATGGGGACTGTAATAAAGAGAGATATGTTCATGGAGAAGATTGAACTTGAACTGTCCTTTGAATAATCCACAGAAGCTGCATAAATCAAGGAGAAAGGGAGGGGCCCCGAGCACACAGTTTGGAAGCAACACAGGAAAGATAAATATTCTCTATGTGGGACAATGAATTATGGCAGCAGGGCTGGGGGAGTGTAGGTTCCCTCTCTTAAGTCAAATCTTAATCTCCTCAGTCAAATGCTTGCCCCATCACACCTTTCACCAAGAGTTTTTTTTTTTTTTTTCTCTACATGAGATGTCCTAGCTCTGTACTGTGGACAATTGAGGATTTTCTCCAGGCTCTCAGTGGGAATCTTCACTCTGGAAAGGACCAAGATGGACTAGTAGGTGATGAAGGGGTCAAGTCTCAGTCTTCTAACACCTCACCGCTCTCTCCTTCTCTCTAGTCTGAGGCACCAGGAATCAGTCCAGCTGCTACAGACCTGGGGTGAAACTGCACAGAACTCCTTGTTTTTTGGGCCAGGCACACCATGCCATGTGGGATGGTGAAAGGGGACCTGGCTGCTCAAGGCCGAGAAAACATTCATCATGTTTTCCTTCTTAGCTCATTTTACTGCTCAGAGCACTCATCTTTTATGGGCCAGCCTAACGGCATTTCCCACTTCAGATGCTTCCTACTCACACTTTATGCTTTTACGAGACTTTATTACAGGCCCTGCAGAGGCAAAGAAAACCAAACAGATTCTGAGTTCTTTTTAGTATGCTCACCCAGTGAAACCAGTGTGGAAACAGAAGGCTGATAAAGGGTAGTCAAATCAACCCCCCAATACTTCTTAATCTAGAAGTTTCTGGGCCTCGTGAATAGGATTCTTGGCATCCTTCCCAATTTGACAACCTGTGTATGTTTCCTCAAACCATGGGTAGTTAAAGCCTCTCGTCTAAACTATCTTTAGATGATGTAACAACTAGCCTTCCAAATATTTACACATCTCACAAGCAAACATAGACTTTCTGGTTGATTTGACTCTTCTTCAAGCAGTGATTCTCATAAGCACTGAAGCTTTCTTCAATGAGATGGGGGATAAGCTAAAACGTGGGTTGCATACATGGTAAAACAGTACACTATGAAAGTGAGCTATTTCACTGGTCGTCCACCATCTTCATTTAATACATAGCTGGACACCTCTCCACAAAGGCAACAGATGGAGAAAGAATGGAAACTTGAACATGAGAGATATTTATAAGCCAGGCCTGGAAATGGTTACATGGCTTGCTCTCCATTTTGTGGTTAGAACTCCAGTAGATACACCAACTTACAGAAGAAGCTGAGAGATATAGTCTAGTTGAGTGTCTAGGAAGAAAAGAAAACAGACTGGTTAGGCATTAGGATGTCTCTGTGCATTCTTTAATTTTTTAATTGAGGGTATTAATGGTTTTACATTCAACAGTAAATAGTTGGTACATGTATAAAATTTCTCAGTTTTCAGCAAGATACTCTAACTCACTGCCTAGATTCGCCCCTACCATTGTACATTAGGACCTGAAAAGCTCCTTACCTTCCTACCCCACCTTCCAGAGTCTTTTAGTTTGGTGTAATACACCAAACCCAGTCCAAGGAGAAACTTTGTGTTTTTCCTTCTGTTCTTACTTCTTAGCTTCTGCCTATGAGTGAGATCATCTTATATTCGGTATTCATCCTTCTCTTCCTGATTTATCTCACTTAACCGGATTCCTTTAAGCTCCAACCAAGATGAGGTGAAGAGGGTGAATTCATTATTTTTAATAGCTGAATAGTACTCCATTGTGTATATAAGAGTTGCTTTCTCCATAAACATAGCCAGTAAGGTTAAGGCCAACTTCATGTTCCAGTTTTTTGAATGCTTTACAAAACAACCTAAAGCAATTGAGATTACCCCCCACTGGAATTCAGCTAATCTGTAAGATATGTCAGTACATTGTTATATTGCACCAAAGTAAAAGACTCTGGGGTTGTGGGGAGGGTTCACGTCCTAGAATATGATGGCAGAGGAGGACCTAGTGGGGGTTGTATTGTTATGTGGAAAGCTGAGAAATATAATGCATGTACAAAATATTGTATTTTACTGTTGAATATAAACTTTAAATCCCTCAATAAAGAAATTAAAAAAATGTTAGTAAGAAGGATGAGTTTTTCTCAAATGGTAATAATTATGAAACAAGAAATATTTATCATGTTATTATCACCTGTTAGCTAAGCACTTTACATCTATAATTTAAAAATTCCCAACAATTTATGGAATAATAATTATTATTAATTATCATTATTATCAGAAAACAAAGAAAAGGAACAGTGCAGAAAGGCTAAGGATCCTGTCCAAAGTCATGCTCAGATAGTCTCCTCGAGAGTCTGCGTTATTAGGGAGCCAAGTGGTGATATAGTTGATTGAACACATATGTTACAAAGCACAAGAACCCAGGTTCAAGCTGCGAGTCCTCACCTGCAGGAGGGGGGAGTTTCACAAGCAGTAAAGCTGTGCTGCAGGTGTCTATCTCTGCCTTCCTCTAAATTTATGGCTGTTTTTATCAAATAAATAAAGATAATAGTATATTAAAATAGTCTGTATTACTAGCTAATATATTAGAAGTTGTTTAATTCATTCATTTCAGCAGTGTTTTCGTTAATTTCTGTGGGAAAGATACTGAAAATTGTTGCTTGCTGCGGCAGTGGGACGCAGAAAAAGGAGGTTTGGAGCAGCAAGGAAACACAATCCTTCATTGTTGGGTCAGAAGGATGGTTCAGGCCACGTGGAGCCAGCCAAAAAAATAGGCTGTCCTGGCTCCTCACCACAGGCAAGAGAGCAGGGAGGGAGAGTAGGAGGGCTTTTTAGGTCAACACCCAGGAGTGGGACAGGATTGGTTGGGGAAAACACCTGAAAGTACCATATATCTCTGTGGGAAGTGGCAGAGCCTTGGGGAGAATGCTTAAAAGTACCGTATATCTCTGTGTGAAGTGGCAGAGCCTTGGGGGACATCTGCACAGCAGAAAATGCTATAGGTATGTGATATTCTCTGCCCCAAGAAAGCATACAGAAAATAAGGTATCAGCTCTCTATGGTTCCATTCAGAAATAGCCCAAGTCTGACATGAATATGGAAGCCATATGGAATGTCAATATCTCATTCTGCTCAGTCTGGAGTTTCTTCAGGTCTCTGAATGATCTTCCTACCCTAAAGTAGAAGCATGGGAAATCTTTCCCTGCAATCTCCAGGGTCCCAGCAACATCTTCCTGTACATGATTTCCAAAGTAGGCTTCTGGAACTAAGGTTAGACTAACACTATTACAAAGCCCAGGCTTGTGGGGTCTGAATATTGGTGATGGTGCTCCCAGCTAATATACTCACAAGTTGACTCATCATACAAGTCAACAACCATCTCTGGTTTCTTTACCAATTAGTCTTATTTTTGGAGAAAACCCCTTCATCCAGAAATGGCTCACAAAAATATGTCAGCAAACTGCCACACTTTCCATTTTCTAGTCTAAGAATCTGCTGGTGTGAGGGTTTCATGCTTCATCAATAGAGAATTTACCCTCAATTATGGCTTTGTTTCACTGCAGTTTGAGTTTACATAGATTTCATTAATATTCTTCATACCTCATTCTCGTATGGACATATTCTCCTGACACAGGCCATAGAAGAATTTTCTTACACATTTAGAATTAGAGAAGATTAAGGTCCTGGAAAAATAATCATGGCAGGGGCCGGAAGGTGGCCACCTAGTAGAGCATGCATGTTACAGTACATATGGACCAGGATTCAAGTCCCCTGGCATCCATCTGCAAGGTGAAATATCATGAGTGGTGAAACAGTACTGTAGTTAGCACTCTCTCTCCCCTTTTCCTTGTCTATCTTCCTCTCCACTTTTAATTTCTCTGTGCTTCTATGCAAAGTAAATAAATAAATATTAAAAAAGAAAAAATAATAATGACAAAAATCAGTGGTTTTCTGTTCAAACCCTGGGATAGCAGACTCCTCAGGACTTAATTGCTCAGGGCATTATCTATTATGTATCTAGACATTGCTGTTTCTTTTCATATGTGTGTGTGAAAAATAAATACATATTATTTGTTTTATTTCAATGATAAAGATACCAGCGCACTATTAAGCCCTGGCTTATGTTGGTGTGGGGGATTGGATCTGAAAGTCATCTTGCATGACCATTATGCTATCTCCCCCATCCAACACTAGTATTTCGAAGTGGACTGGTATTGGCCAGGGGGTTCTCTGGGACTTCCTCTGTATCTGAGATAAGATGATGATTTTATGATGGGTGTGTGACTGGAAAGCTGAAACAGAGTTTAAGAAGTTCTTGCGAGTCAGGCTGTGGCGCAGCGGGTTAAGCGCACGTGGCGCAAATCACAAGGACCTGCATAAGGATCCCAGTTCGAGCCCTGGCTCCCCACCTGCAGGGGAATCACTTCACAAGTGGTGAAGTAGGTCTGCAGGTGTCTGTCTTTCTCTCTCCCTCTCTGTCTTCCCCTCCTCTCTCCATTTCTCCCTGTCCTATCCAACAACAATGACATTAATAGCCACAACAATGTTAAACAACAAGGGCAACAAAAGGGAAAATAAATAAATAAATATTTTTAAAAATTTATATAGAAAAAAGAAGTTCTTATGTCAAGCCAGATAATTTGATTTGGTAATATCCAAGCAGCTCAACAGAACCTCTTGGGAGAAATGAAGGAAGTACTGATGATACTGACCTATCGACTAAACTAAGACTATTGACCAAACTAAGTCAATCCAAGCTGGCTGCAAAATTCCTTGTCTCTTCTAAGATGAGAACATGGGAGAAATCAGTCACCCCCTTCAACATGGCCCTCTACAAGACCTGAGAAATAAAGTCAGCATTGCGGTTTTAAATGAATTAGTGTTTCTGCAATGATAATTTCAGCTGGAAGTATGATTATATTTGAGTGTCAAGACAAGCAGAGTTAAGATTTTATGACAAAGAGATACTGGAAAAGAAAAAAAAAGTTCTGAATTATAATCAGTCCATATCCCTGAAATACTATTCACTCATATAACCAGACTTTTGACAATGGCTCATCAATACATACAAAAATATCTACTTTGTGTGGGACAGAATGCTAAGTGCTAGGTAAAGATGCTAGTCTGTACAATTTAGGAGGTCACAGTCTAGTATAAGACAGATCACAGACATGAAATAAAGCATGAATGCTATGGCCACATGGAAGAGATTTTGGTTTTCTAGTCTGATTTCAAGGAAAATTTCCTGCAGCTGATGATGGATGGTTAACAGCAAAAGTGCCTATTATAGACACAGAACAAGCTGAAGACCAGTGATTATTATCAGTTTTGGCTTACAATCATGCTGTAAGGGTGCACTGAAGGGGCCAGAGAAAAACACTATGGTTTGTGCACCAGACCTTTATACCTGAAGCCTCAGATGTCCCATGTTCATTCCCTGCTGATCACCATAAGCCAGAGTTAAGCAGCCCTCTTGTTTCTCTCTGTGTATTTCAACAAAATAAAATATATACATTAAAAATAATATGCTTAAGCACATGGTCACAAAATACCATATTTCTGTGGAATTCTTGGAAGTCTCATCTTAGAGGAAGTGGCTCTGGAATATTAGGAAATAATAACACAAGAGACCAAGATTAGATCTAAGGAAGTTTATCTTAATAAAAAATTTCTGAGCAGTCCAAGAGACTAGAAGAAACAATTCACTGAGACATGTAAGTTGTGTGGTCATAACCTTTTAAAGATTTATTAACAAGAAACAAAGAGGGAGGGTGTGTGAGAGGACTAGAGCATCACTCTGTCATACACAACACTGAGGACTAAGCTCAAGATTTCATACTTCAGGTCCACAACTCTACCTTCTCTGCTATCTTCCAGGCAACACCATATGATTTTTTCCATAATTAGATTTCAGGAAACCAAGCAGAGACTCAACTTCTTTTGCATGTTTGGCGAGTAACACCATGTATAACCACGTCATTTTCACACTGGGCACTTGATGACGTGAATGTGTGTAGACACTTAACCCACCACAGAAAAGCCAAGCACAGAGTGAAAAGGTCACTTGTGGGAAGGTGTGAGATGTGCAGGGGAAGCCAAATCATGAAGGGTGCCTCATGCAGCGGCCAAATCAAGCAAGATTCACCAGGGGCCTTCTGCTTGTTCAGCATTTCATAAACCCACATTCAAAAATGCTAGCAGGGTCTAGAGATGCAGAATTATGAGTTATTTAACTTGGCCTCAAGCATGACTAGCTCTTTTGTGAGTTGGCTGTTCTTGGGGATGTCACACCTTGATTTGACAGGGCTTTACTGAAGATTATTGTTTTAGCTGCATTTTATACTTCCAATTGCATAGTCCTCTATGCTAAAAGAAATAAATAAGTAAAAGAAATAATTAAAGAAGGACCGGTAGTGGGGAATATATTCACTTCAGCTCTTTAGCTGAGGAAAAAGACAGCTCTTCTGTACTACAGGAAGAGAAGTCCCAAAGGGGTCTTCCAGATGCACAAAGAACTATCCTTCCTGTCCACTGTATTGAGTAGTAAGCCTGGTCAGAACTGGGAAATGTTAAAGAAATGAGAGGGTAGTAGAGAAGCCCTTAGCCTTAAAAAGAACCCTATTTGGGGTACAGCTGTCTTGAATACCCACCTCAAGATATTCAGAGTATAGGATTTTAAGACTGAGACCTTTTTCCTTTCCATTTTTAAAATTTTATTTATGAAATAAAAAAGAAAATATAGACAAAACCATAGGATAAGAGGGGGTAAAATTCCATACATTTCCCACCACTAGAATTCCATATCCCATCCCCTCCACTAGAAGCTTTCCTATTCTTTATCTCTCTGGGAGTATGGACCTAGGATAATTATGGGATGCAGAAGGTGGAAGGTCTGGCTTCTGTAATTGATTGCTTCTCTGCTGAACATGGGTGTTGGCAGGTTGATTCATCTTCCCAGCCTGTCTTTTCCTTTTGGGCAGGGCTCTTGAGAGATAGGGTTCCAGTGTACACTGGTGAGGTCATCTGCCAAGGAAACTCAGGTTGGTGTCATGGTAGCATCTACAACTTGGTGGCTGAAAAGCATTAAGATATAAAGTAGAACATTTAAAAAAAATAATC
The DNA here is from genome assembly GCF_950295315.1 of Erinaceus europaeus. Classification (NCBI taxonomy): domain Eukaryota; kingdom Metazoa; phylum Chordata; class Mammalia; order Eulipotyphla; family Erinaceidae; genus Erinaceus; species Erinaceus europaeus. The sequence goes on from NC_080172.1 coordinate 56,538,131, forward strand.
AGGAACCTAAGGACAGAAGTATAGCAGATGAGATTTGGGGGCTTCCATTTTGGAAAAAGCTAGGAAGTTTATTTTAGGTATATTCCAAGGGGCCCATGACTTTATTAATTTTTGCCCGAGCCTGATAGCTAACATGCAAGTGGGCTGAAAGTATTGTCTGGGGAAATGGTGTCAGAGTTGGAAATAGGACTAGAAAGCTGGATCAGGAAAGAGAGTAGCTCCCAGATAAGGGAAAACTATACAAACACCATTAACTATAAACCCCATTGATCTGATTATATTCAGCCCATATTCAGCTCAGAAGCCTGTGTAACCTCTGCAGTTATTGACACATTTGTACAATTTCTCCTCCCCCTGATAAGTGTCTGCAAAACACTTTTACCCATAATTTAACTTCTTTTCTTCCATCATGTACCAGGACTGTAGATATACATCCCCTCCCAACACCCTACCTTCCCCTCCTTCTCCAGAGTCCTTTGCTTTGGTACAACACACCAAATTCAGTACAAGTTTTACTTTGTGTTTTCCCTTCCTGTCTTTGTTTTCTTAAGTTCCACCTACTAGTGAGATTATCTTGTATTCATCCTTTTGTTTCATTTTATTTTAATGGAGAGAGAAATACAAGGAGAGCGAGAGAGAGAGAGAGACCAGCGCACTATTCAGTACTCAGCTCTGGTTTATGGTGATATTGAAGACTGAGCCTGCAACCTCAGAGTCTGAGACACAAAAGTCCTTTGCATGAAGACTATGCTATCACTCTGGCCCAATAGGAGCTATAGAATCAGCACTGATGGTGGCCCAAAACTTCCCAAAATTCTACAACTATAATAGTCTCCTCATCTATAGCCCAATATAAGAGACACTTTTTACAGGTCTCTGATATCTATAATGCTGTATTAAATTTAGTTGATTTTCCACCATGATTTGGGGGGGGGTAAATTATGTTTAAAGAATTAAGTGAAAAGAAAAATCAGCAATAAGCTAACAAGTTTCACTTGTATTGAAGTCAAAATTGAAAATTTGGATAACTCATTTCTCCTAAGATGCTTCTAAATGCTTTTTAATCCATTCTTATTAAAATATATTTTCTTCTTCCTAGTCACAATACTCCCAGAAATACAAAACCCTAAAGAAGACATTTATCTTTAAGTATTTGGTAGTGAAAAATTCCTGGATTAGTGAGGACCTCTGTATTTAGAATAAGAATGCAGTTTCTTCATTTCCTCACATTCAGCGTCTCTGAATTTCAGTTTCTTTATCTGTAAAATATTAAAAACAGAGGTTCTCTTTTAGAAAAAGGAAATGACTGGATAATTTACTCGAGTTTCGGTAGTTGTAAACTAAGGATAATGTAGTGAATTACAGTACTCAAAGACAGTGTTTTTATTTATGTATTTTATGGCATATAATACAGTATTAGAGTCATAATATATGATAAATTATCTGTTGACCTGGTAAGCATTATTTATTTTCCATACTCAGGCTTCCAATTTATAGAATTATGTGTGCTATAAAAATGCCAAACTATTATCAGTAACATAAAAAATGCCCTTTGGTGTACTTTTGTTAATTGTTTGACATATATCAAATTCAGATTATTTTCCTAACACTGTGCAGTTCACATCTTCATATATCTACTTGTATGCTTTCACATAGGTTTCTTTATTTCCTTTTTTTTAAAAAAACCAAAGTGAAATTATTATATTCATTATTCTATAGATTATGTCAGAAAATAATTACACTTTTTCCTTAGCTGATGGTATACTGTATTTCATAGTATGAGTGTACTATAATTTTTACCCAATTCTTTTCAGGCAAACCATTAGGCTGCCCCTATTTAATTAATCTGCTTATTTTAACAATTCAAACAATGATGAAATAGAGTTCTAAAATACATGAATATGTATTTTGGCCACATATATTAAATCATAGCTAGTCAGTAAATCATAGCTAACCTTAGTTCTAGTCTTTATGGATTGATTCCAAAGATAGAATTAGTTCTTAGCAACTCATCAAGACTTCTTCGGGGCTCATAATCCTCAAATGTGTAAGGCTTACTCAACAGCTGCTGCCAGCACCAGTTTCCCCAAATGTGTCATCTTGTGGGCTTCTGTGGACTTGATTATGAACATACTGGGTGTTGGTTCCAATAACTCCCTTCTCTCATCCACAGATGCTCAGGTCACGGGTACAGTCCTTTAAACCTCTAACTATACATAGACAATTTTAGCAACAGCTTGTCTGGCATCTGTTTCACCAGGTTCTTAATCTCAGGACCATTAGCAATTGACACCATAAATAAGATCACCGGTGAGAGCCTGGAATCTTGGGATGGGCTGAGAATTTGACCTGGAGATACTGAAGGGATCTGACAAGAACAGTTTTATGGTAATCTAATATTTGTAGCAAAGAAAGGGTGACTCTAGCACATAGTTGAGTGGACACACAGGTTTACCAGCCTAGAGGTCCTCTAGAAATAAGATAAAGTTTCCTGACCTATCTCTGGGATTATCTGTAGCCATGGGTACAACATATGGTAGTTACAAGTCATCTCTTATAGTGAGTGGGATAATAAAGCCTCAAATTTTAGGCTTTGAATAGAGGCTGCAATCATGTAAAATGCTAAATGTTAAAAAAATAATGACATAAAAACTAAAAAAAAATGACATTTAAGAACAGGAAGATTTTGCATGATGGAATGAACTTGGGCATCTCTTGACGACAGCAAATGAGGATTTGGTTACATTAAGGCCACTGTCTATGGATGCAATTCATTTCATACATTTTAACATATGAGATAATAGTTTCATCTATTAAATAATATGGGTGCTGAGGATGGATAGCCTCTTCAGAAGGGTCATGAACTTTCCAGTTTGACAGATTCTTCACTAAGTCTGCTTCATGGACATTTGAATCTATAAATTGCTTCCCTGCTTCTTCTAGCGTTTGCCAATTGCTTCCCTGCTGAACATGGGTGTTGACAGGTCAATCCATACTTCCAGCCTGCCTCTCTCTTTCCCTAGTGGGGTGGGGTTCTGGGGAATTGGAGCTCCAGGACACATTGGTGGAGTTGTCTGTCCAGGGAAGTCTGATTGGCATCATGGTAGCATCTGGAACCTGATGGCTGAAAAGATAGTTAACATACAAAGCCAAACAAATTGTTGACTAATCATGAACCTAAAGGCTGGAATAGTGCAGATGAAGAGTTGGGGGTTCTCCATTTTGTAGATAGCTAGTAGGCCTATTTTAGTTATATTCCAAAGGGCCTGTGACAATAATAGTTTTTTTTTTTTTTTTTTTTTTTGTCCCTGAGCCTGAAATCTGATATGCAAGTGGATCCGAATTACTATCTGGGGAGATGGTGTTATGGCTGGAAAAAACCAGAAAGCTATATCAGGGAAGAGAGTAGCTCCCAAATATGGGAAAGGTGTATAAATATTGTTGACTTTAAACCCCATCGATTTGATGTGATCTGGGGCGCATATTCAGCTTAGGAGTCTATGTGACCTCTGCATCCCTGTAAGTCTGAGCTCATATTCTATGGTCATGAGTAGGAGCATTCCAAGCTGCCCCAATATCAGGACCCATCTGCCTAAGGTGTAGCATAGAGTATGTTTTCCAGCCTCCCTTCGGAGGATGGAACATTTCCTACTGTTGTTGATCCAAGTTGAGGGCAAGGTTCTATGGGGGGCCCACAAAGGGGTCTGTTTTGTTGTTCCTGATAGAGAGGGAATGTAACAATGGAGAGAGGGATTTATTCGAGGTCTAGGCCCATCATGTCTGTTTGGGAATCTCAGGACTCCCCGAATAGGGCCCCAGCTGGTGGGGTGGCCTGATAGTGACTAAACAGTCATTGTTAAAGTATGCCAGTCTCTTGACACAAAAAGGATATTTTAGGAAGACAGGGTTGATGACAACATAAGAATAACTCTCTGATAAATTGTTTTTGATAAATGATAAAATGCACACCTTAGGACTAAAGGAACCAAGCCTCAATAAATGATCAAGGGAACATTAAATAAAAGATGGAGAATGGGAGTCGGGAGGTTGCACCGTTGGTCAAGTGCATGTGGCACAAAACGCAAGGACCAGCGCAAGGATCCCGGTTCGAGCCCCCAGCTCCCCACCCACAGGGGAGTCACCTCACAGGTGGTGAAGCAGGTCTGCAGGTGTCTATCTTTCTCTCCCCTTCTATGTCTTCCCCTCCTCTCCATTTCTCTCTGTCCTATCCAGCAAAGGCGACATCAATAATAGCTACAATAATAAAAAACAACAAGGGCAACAAAAGGGAATAAATAAATATTAAAAAAGATGGAGAGTAAGGTTATGGTCATTAGAAATGTATGGAATAGGTTGAAGTTTGTGGAAAAAATGGTAAATCTTTAACTAGAATATTCCAAATCATTTAGTGAAAAGTTAGCATTTTTCATAGGCATAAGAGAAAATAAAGCACCATAGTTTCTGATAAATTTCCCTTTTCTTCACCAATTAGAAGTGTCTTAACCATAAAGTATAGAACAGATGTAACTAATAGGAAATTGAAGGTCAGAATAAATGGGAAGACAAAATGAGAATTCTAGTAATAAGGTAGATATGGATCAATAAGGCATCTCTAGATTTTGGATTTGGGTAAACTTGTATTTGACATCTGATTTAGTCTGACTGTAGTTGTTTAACCTCAGTCAACTTTATAAACTCTGAATGTCAGTTTTCATGGTTAGGATTAAATGAGGTATGCATGCTAAATGCCTGCCAAGCACATAGCAGACCCTCAGTGCAAAGCTAAATGAATACCCAGGTTTTCCATTCTGGAGGAGTTCCATAAGTAAGATAAAGTTTCCTGACATATCTCTGGGATTCTTTGTAGTCATGGTTACAGTATTTGGTTACTGCTAGTTATTTCTCTGACTAAGGGAGCAGGGCTCAGACATTAATAAGTTTAATTCTTTAGAGTCAGATGAATCAAACCCTGAATACTGGAAAGATATACTGATGAGATTGGGAAATTATCAGTGATACTAGTTAAGAAACCCCAGCTATCAGAGAGCAGTCCCAGAAAAATTGGGGCAAATACCATTATTTTGGAAAAGGAGTTGGAAGGAGGAGTTTAAACACTATGGAGTTGGTGTTAAGTCCAAGAAAAATTCGGGAATATATTAATAAGCATATACTTGAAAGTTCCTGGAAAAAGCAGTGGTTACTAAGAAGTCACCCCATAATTGCTAAGAAAAAAAATTTCCAAGCAATTTCTATTTTTAAGGTTTTCTCTAAACTGCTGAACTAACCCTATGAATTAACAAGTCAAGTTCTTGATGTGACACCAGGACTATCTTTTAACTATTCAATATTACACCTATGAAGTATATACTACGATCATCTCCATTTTTTATAAAGAAAATATAGATTCAGTGGTAGCATGTTTTAGATTGCTTTTTATACTTAGCAAAAGTTACATGTTTCAGTGAGATGGGATCAACCGCTACATAGCTGACAAATGAGTTTTGATGGAACCATTTGTGTATGATAGGAAAGAAGACAAATGAAAGTAGGAAAAATACATTTAAGTAGTTCAAGATTTGATTTGATGTGATATTTAAGTAAAAGAATTAGCTTTCCAAAAAAGCAAATGACCCCATCCAAAAATGGGCAGAGGATATGAATAAAACATTCACTACAGAGGAGATCCAAAAGGCTAACAAACATATGAAAAACTGCTCTAGGTCACTGATTGTCAGAGAAATGCAAATTAAGACAACACTAAGATACCACCTCACTCCTGTAAGAATGGCATACATCAAAAAGGACAGCAGCAACAAATGCTGGAGAGATTGTGGGGACAGAGGAACCCTTTTACATTGCTGGTGGGAATGTAAATTGGTCCAGCCTCTGTGGAGAGCAGTCTGGAAAACTCTCAGAAGGCTAGACATGGACCTTCCATATGATCTAGTAATTCCTCTCCTGGGGTTATACCCCCAAGGACTCCATAACACCCAACCAAAAAGAGGTGTGTACTCCTATGTTCATAGCAGCACAATTCATAATAGCTAAAACCTGGAAGCAACCCAGGTGCCCAACAACAGATGAGTGGCTGAGAAAGCTGTGGTATATATACACAATGGAATACTATGCAGCTATCAAGAACAGTGAACCCACCTTCTCTGACCCATCTTGGACAGAGCTAGAAGGAATTATGTTAAGTGAGCTAAGTCAGAAAGATAAAGATGAGTAGGGGATGATCCCACTCATCAACAGAAGTTGAGTAAGAAGATCTGAAAGGGAAACTAAAAGCAGGACCTGACCAAATTGTAAGTAGAGCACCAAAGTAAAAACCCTGTGGTGAGGGGTAGACATGCAAACTCCTGGGCCAGTGGGGGGTGGGAGTGGGTGGGAGGGATGGGTCACAGTCTTTTGGTGGTGGGAATGGTGTTTATGTACACTCCTAGCAAAATGTAGACATATAAATCACTAGTTAATTAATATGAGAGGGGGAAAATCAATTGTATGTCTCGAAGTTTTTCAAAACACAAACTGAATCTTTTTAATATATAGGCTGTGTATTTGATATGCGGACTCTCTCAAAAGCCTAGACCAAGTAGATCAGAAGCATCCAATAGCACAGCTATATACAAGATACTGGGTATTATACAGCTAACCCTAACAAAAGGACTTTTCAAAGTTAACCCAATTACCAAATAATGTGATGATAACATTAACTATCAATTGTCTTTTTGAACCCTCAGACAGCAGGAACCTCACATCTCCACTATAGAGCCCCTACTTCCCCCAGTCCTGGATCCCTTGGATAGGGCCCACTTTCCCGTATGCCTCTCCCAATCCATATCAAATAATATTGCATCTGCTGATCACAACCTAACCAACACAACGATTGCCACCTCAACATGCTTCACTTCAGACTGTGTCCAGAGACTTCACATGTAGAATGACAACCCTTCAGCTTCATTACTCGGGTGAGACCTTTCCTTTCATAGTATACTCTAATTTCATCTCAGGTGGTTCACTTTCTAACAAAGTCCCATAACCTAGATATACACCAGTTTCTGTGAGATAGAGCATATGTTCACACGTATCCATAAACTACTGCAAAATATATACCTGAAAGCAGAAGTACACCAGAGTTTGCAGTGAGTACCTCCCTAACACTTCCTCTCCACTATTCCAAGCTTTGGGTCCATGATTGCTCAACAATTTGTTTGGCTTCGTATGTTAACTCTCTTTTCAGTCACCAGGTTCCAGATGCCATCAGGATGCTGGCCAGGCTTCCCTGGATTGAAGACCCCACCAATGTGTCCTGGAGCTCAGCTTCTCCAGAGACACACCTTACTAGAGAAAGAGAGAGGCAGACTGGGAGTATGGACTGACCAGTCAATGTCCATGTTCAGCGGAGAAGCAATTACAGAAGCCAGACCTTCTACCTTCTGCAACCCACAATGACCCTAGGTCCATGCTCTCAGAGGGATGAAGAATGGGAAAGCTATCAGGGGAGGGGGTGGGATATGGAGATTTGGTGGTGGGAATTGTGTGGAGTTGTACCCCTCCTACCCTATGGTTTTGTTAATTAATCCTCTCTTAAAAAAAAAAAAAGCACACATAGAAAAAAAAAGAACAACATAAAAAAAAAAGAATTAGCTTTCTAGAAATCAGAATCATTTTATAAAGTCTTGACAAATTGCCAAGAACTATTTGTCCCTGGAGAGTTCCTGTAGAGGTAGGAGAAATTGCATTGAAGGATATTGTTAAAAGGACACTATAGTGGGAAAAAACTTTGGTGCAATGCTTTTGTGGGGGAGAAAAAGATAGTATGATTATTTTAAATATTTACCATAAGACTCCACTTTTTCCCTTGGCATTATAGGTGGAAAGTCTTCTACAAATTTACCATGCTAACACAGTTAACTGAGCAGGGCGTGTATGTGTGAAGTTGTAGGGGTGGTATAACAGAGAAAGTAGGATATAAGAAAGCTGGTCTTAATTAGGGTATTGGGAAAGAACAAACTAATTAAAAAAAAATTGGGGAGACTAGGTGGTGGCGCACCCAGTTAAGTCCACATATTTCTCAGCACAAGGATTCCCTGTAGGGGTCTACTTCATGAATCTTTAAGCAAGTTTGTAGGTGTCTGTTTTTCTCTCTGCAGGTCTCTCTCTCTCTCTCTCTCTCTCTCTCTCTCTCTCTCTTCTCTCTCCTTTCTCCCTCTCTCTATTCTCTCTCTCCCTTTCTTCTCTCTCTCTCCTCTCTCTCTCCCTCTCTTCTCTCCCTCTCTCTCTCTCTCTCTCTGTCTCATCTCTCTCTCCGCCCCACCCCCTCAATTTCTCTCTGTCATACCTAACAAAAGAAAAAAAAGGGAAAAATGACCACAAGGAGTGGTAGATTTCATAGTGCCTGCACCGCGCCCCAGCAATAACTCTGGTGGCAATTAAAAAAAATATAGGTTTTATGCCATTACTTTCAACCTGATTAAATATAAGTATATGAGGCTAGTGAAAGGCATAGAACTGCCAGAATAATGATTTACTGAAATGACTAACAGCTTCTATGATTCATTTGAATGACCTTATGGTGTTGTATGGACCCAGTCTTACTGGTGGAAGGCTGAAGGAATAGGCTGGGGTTCCAATTCTGTCTCTCATGAACTGTAGAAATAAATGAGTAAGTCATGTAATTTTTAAGAATCTCAATTTAATTTAAAAAATAGGAAGAGGGCCAAGGAAATAACTCAGCATTAGAGCACAGGACTCACATGCGTGAGGTCCCAGAGGCTCCAGGTTCAACCCTTAGCACTACCATATACTAGAGATGAGTACTGCTTTGGTTCCCCCTTTCACATCCTTCCCCCTCATATAAAATAAGCAATATATAAATCTTTAAAAATAAAAGGAGGGATACTAACATCACCCAATCTACCCTTGTTCACCTCTTAGAGTAATGGATCTATATTGTACTTTATGTGAATGGTCCTTGTAAGTAAGAAATTGCTTTTATGATATTGTTTCCCTTCCTTTGTATCGAATCTTTCTCTCTTTTCTTTAAATATTTTTTTATGGGCCATTATAGATGAAAATAATTTTAAACAATTTCCCATGAAAAATCCTTAGTGGACAGAAGGAATTATTTCTCCATGACTGATTGAATCTGTCCTGGGATCTCAAAATATATAGTTGAGTTGAACATATAAAGAATCATTTTGTGGAAATATTTTACTTTTAGAGGAGAGGGGAGAGAGAGAGAGAGAGAAAGAGAGAGATATATATATAGAGAGAGAGACATCAAAAGAAACATCAGTAGACGAGGGTTAGACAGAATTTGTAATTTCACCAGAAAAAAAATTTCCTACTCTGTGGCAAAACAACTGTTCAAATTCCAAGAGGCTGAACTAAATGAATTTTTTGTCCAAACTCCTTCGCAGAGTGGAACATTCCCTACCGTTACTGATCCACATTAAGGGCAAAGTCCTACAACATACTCTACTTACTACTTGAAGAAAATGGGTCCTAAAATTAGTGCAGCCTGGAATGTTCCTAGACATGACCACAGAATGTGAGCTCAGACCTACAGGGATTCAGAGGTTACATAGGTTCCTATGGTGACTATGGGCCCCAGATCAAATCGATGGAATTTATAGTTAACAATATTTATGTACTTTCCCCATATTTGGGAGCTACTCTTTTCCCTGATCCAGCTTTCTAGTCCTTTTTCTAGCTATGACAACATCTCCCCAGACAATAACCTGGGTCTACCTGCATATTAGATGTCAGGCTCAGGCAAAGCTGGGGACTTAAACCTAGACTCATATGCAGGTCCTCAGGTTTCACGCCATGTGCACTTACTCTGCTGTGCTATAGCATGACCCCCTCTCTAGGACACTTCTATCTAGATTTCGCTCATTCTTTTTTTTTCTCTATGCTTCAGTCTCTTTATTTATTTATTTATTTTTTATATAAGAAATGAGACATTAACAAAATCATACGATGGGGGGAGGTACAACTCCACACAATTCTCACCACCGAATCTCCATATCCCATCCCCTCCCCAGTAGCTTTCCCATTCTCTATCCCTCTGGGAGCATGGACCCAGGGTCGTTGTGGGTTGCAGAAGGTGGGAGGTCTGGCTTCTGTAATTGCTTCCCCGCTGAACATGGACATTGACTGGTCAATCCATACTCCCAGTCTGCCTCTCTCTTTCCCTAGTAAGGTGAGTCTCTGGGGAAGCTGAGATCTAGGATGCATTGTTGGGGTCTTCAGTCCAGGGAAGCCTGGCCAGCATCCTGATGGCATCTGGAACCTGGTGGCTGAAAAGAGAGTTAACATACAAAGCCAAACAAATTGTTGAAGAATCATGGACCCAAAGGTTGGAATAGTGGAGATGAAGTGTTGGGGGGTACTCACTGCAAACTCTACTGTACTACTGCTTTCAGGTATATATTTGCCCTAGTTTATGGGTACCTATGAACATATGCTCTATCTCCTGGAACCTGGTCTACATCTAGGTTTTGGGACTTTGTTAGGAAGTGAACCACCTGGGATGGAATTAGAGAATACTATGAAAGGAAAGGTCTCACCCGAGTGATGAAGCTGAAGGGTTGATGTTCCACACCTGAAGTCTCTGGACACAGTCTGAAGTGAAGTATGCTGGGGTGGCACTTGTTGCGTTGATTAGGTTGTAATCAGAGGATGCAATATTATTTGATAAGAATTGGAAGAAGCATACAGGAAAGTAGGCCCTACCCTAGGGTCCCAGGACTGGGGGAAGTTTAGGCTCTATAGTGGAAATGTGAGGTTCCTGCTGTTCTTAGGGTTCAAGAAGACAGTGGATAGTTACTGTTATCATCACATTATTTGGTAATTGGGTTAACTTTGAAAAGTCCATTTGTTAGACATACAATCAATTATTCTCCCTCTCATATTAATTAAATAGTGATTTATATGACTACAATTTAATAGGTGTATACAAAAACACCATTCCCATCACCAAAGGATTGTGTCCCATCCACCCACCCACCCCCACCCTCACCACCACGCCCGGCCCAGAAAGCCACATGTCCACTCTCCCACTCACCACAGGGTTTTTACTTTGGTGCTCTACTCTCAATTTAGTCAGATCCTGCCTTTAGTTTCCCTTTCTGATCTTCTTTCTCAACTTCTGTTGATGAGTGGGATCATCCCCTACTCATCTTTATCTTTCTGACTTAGCTCACTTAACATAATTCCTTCTAGCTCTGACCAAGATGGGTCAGAGAAGTTGAGTTCATTGTTCTTAGTAGCTGCATAGTATTCCATTGTGTATATATACTGTTGGGACCATGTGTAAGCCTGATAGAGCTTAGGGAGAACCAGCCCCGTCCTTGGATGAAGGTCTCCACAGAAGCTGGACCAATTTACATTCCCACCAGCAATGCAAAAGGGTTCCTCTGTCCCCACAGCCTCTCCAGAGTTTGTTGCTGCTGTCCTTTTTGATGTATGCCATTCTTATAGGAGTGAAGTGGTATCTCAATGTTGTCTTAATTTGCATTTCTCCGACAACCAGTGACCTGGAGCAGTTTTTCATATGTTTGTTAGCCTTTTGGATCTCCTCTGGAGTGAATGTTGTGTTCATATCCTCTGCCCATTTATGGATGGGGTCATTTGCTTTTTTGGTGCTAAGTTTGCTGAGCTCTTTTTATATTTTGGTGATTAGTCTTTTGTCTGACGTATGGCATGTGAAGATCTCCCATTCTGTGAGGGGTCTCTTTGTTTGTTTAATAGTTTCTTTGGCTGTGCAGAAGCTTTTCAATTTGATGTAGTCCCATTTGCTTGTTTCTGCTTTAGTCTTCCTTGCAATTGGGTTTGTTTCATCAAAGATGTCCTTGAGGTGTAGGTGGGAAAGTGTTTCACCAATGTTTTCCTCTAAGTATTTGATTGTTTCTGGTCTAACATCCAGGTCTTTGGTCCATTTGGAGTTGATTTTTGTTTCTGGTGAGATAAAGTGGTTCAGTTTCATTCTTCTGCATGTTTCAACCCAGTTTTCCCAGCACCATTTGTTGAAGAGAATCTCCTTCTTCCATTTAATGCTTTGGGCCCCCTTATCAAAGATTAGATGTCCATAGGTGTGGGGTTTAGTTCTGGGCTTTCAATTCGGTTCCACTGATCTGTGTTCCTATTTTGTTCCAGTATCATGCTGTTTTGATTATGATGGCTTTATATTAAAGTTTGAGGTTTGGGAGTGTGATTCTTCCATTTCTGTTTCTTTTCCTCAAGATGATTTTGGCAATTCTAAGTGTTTTCTCTTTCCAGATAAATGATTGTAGTTTTTTTTCTATTCTCTTAAAGAAGTTTGGTGGAACTCTGATGGGTATTGTGTTAAATTTGTATATTGGTCTGGGGAGAATATTCATTTTGATGATATTTATTCTTCCAATTCATGAGAATGGAATATCTTTCCATTTCTTGGTATCAGTTTCTATTTCCTTGAATAGTTATTCATAGTTTTCAGTATACAAGTCTTTCACTTCTTTGGTCATCTTTACTCCTAGGTATTTGATTGATTTTTGCTGCAACAGTGAATGGGAGTGATTTCTGGATGTCTTCTTCTTCAGATTTAGTGTTTGCATAAAGAAATGCCACTGATTTTTGTACATTGATTTTGTAGCCTGACACCTTGCTATATTGCCTAATATCTTCTAGTAGTTTTCTGCTGGATTCTTTAGGTTTTTCTATGTATACTATCATATCATCTGCAAATAGTGAGAGCTTGACTTCTTCCCTTCCAGTCTGTATTCCTTTGATTTCTTTCTCTTGCCTGATTGCTATGGCAAGAACTTCCCACACTATGTTGAAGAGTAATGGTGACAGTGGACATCCCTGTCTAGTTCCCAATATGAGGGGGAATGCTTTCAGCTTCTGTCCATTGAGTATGATGTTGGCTGTAGGTTTGCTATATATGGATTCCACTATCTTGAGGAATTTCCCATCTATTCCCAATTTTTGTAGGGTTTTGAGCATGAATGAGTGTTGGATTTTGTCAAAGGCTTTCTCTACATCTATTGAGGTAATCATGTGGTTTTTGCTTTGCTTTTATTGATGTGGTGAATGACATTGATTGAATTATGTATGTTGAATCAGCCTTGCATTCCTGGGATGAATCCCACTTGTTCTTGATGAACAGTGTTTTTGATATACTGCTGTATCCGGTTGGCCAAGAACTTGTTTAATATTTTGGCATCTATGTTCATCAGAGATATTGGTCTGTAGTTTTCTTTTTTGCTGTGTCCCTATCTGCTTTTGGTATCAGGGTGATGTTGGCTTCATAGAACTGGAGGCATCCCACTCCCAGATCTCAAATTGTATTATAGGGCCATTGTCATCAAAACTGCTTGGTACTGGAACATGAATAGACACACTGACCAGTGGAATAGAATTGAGAGCCTAGAAATGAGCCCCCACACCTATGGACATCTAATCTTTGACAAAGGATCCCAGGCTATTGAATGGGGAAAGCAGAGTCTCTTCAACAACTGGTGTTGGAAATAGTGGGTTGAAACATGCAGAAGAATGAAACTGAATTACTGTATTTCACCAAATACAAAATTAAATTCCAAATGGATCAAGGACTTGATGTTAGACCAGAAGCTATCAGATACTTAGAAGAAAATATTAGCAAAACTTTTTTCCACATAAATTTTAAGGTCATCTTTAATGAAATGAATCCAATTACAAAGAAGACTAAGGCAAGCATAAACCTATGGGACTACATCAAATTAAAAAGCTTTTTCACTACCCAAACCAAGAGACCCCTCACAGAATGGGAGAAGATCTTTACATGCCATACATCAGAGAAGAGGCTAATAGCCAACATATATAAAGAGCTTGCCAAACTCAACCACCAGAAAACAAATGACCCCATTCAAAAATGGGGGGAGGACATGGACAGAATATTCACCATAGAAGAGATCCAAAAGGCTGAGAAACACATGAAAAAAGCTCCAAGTCTCTGATTGTCAGAGAAATGCAAATAAAGACAACAACAAGATACCACTTCACTCCTGTGAGAATGTCATACATCAGAAAAGGTTAACAGCAGCAAATGCTGGAGAGGGTGTGGGGTCAAAGAAACCCTCCTTCACTGCTGTTGGGAATGTAAATTGGTCCAACCTCTGTGTAGAACAGTCTGGAGAACTCTCAGAAGGCTAGAAATGGACCTACCCTATGACCCTGCAATTCCCCTCCTGGGGATATATCCTAAGGAACCCAACACATCCATCCAAAAATATCTGTGTACACATATGTTCTTGGCAGCACAATTTGTAATAGCCAAAACCTGGAAGCAACCCTGGTGTCCAACAACACATGAGTGGCTAAGCAAGTTGTGGTATATATATACAATGGAATACTATTCAGCTGTAAAAAGTGGTGACTTCACCATTTTTAGCCGATCTTGGATGGACCTTGAAAAAAATCATGTTGAGTGAAATAAGTCAGAAACAGAAGGATGAATATGGGATGATCTCACTCTCAGGCAGAAGTTGAAAAACAAGGTCAGAAAAGAAAACAGAAGTAGAACCTGAAATGTAATTGGCGTTATCGCACCAAAGTAAAAGACTCTGGTGTGGGTGGATGGGGAGAATACAGGTCCAAGAAGGATTCAGAGGACCTAGTGGGGGTTGGATTGTTATATGGGAAACTGGGGAATGTTATGCATGAACAAACTATTGTACTTACTGTTGAATGTAATACATTAATTCCCCAATTAAAAAAAAAAAAGAAAAAAAAAGAAATTGGAAGGGAGTATTCCTGTTTCTTCAATCTTATGGAAAAGCGTTAGGAGTATGGGTACTGTTTCCTGAAGGTTTTGTAGAATTCATTTGTGAAGCCATCTGCTCCAGGAATTTTGTTGTTGGGGAGATTCTTAATAACGGTTTTGATTTCTTTGTGATTAGTGCATTTGGGTTTTGTAGTTCTTCTTGGCTCAGTTTTGGAAGGGCATATCTTTCTGGGAATTCTTCCATTTCTTCCAGATTTTCTAGCTTGGTGGCATATAGTTCTTCACAGAAGTTTCACAGAATTTTCTGGATTTCTGTGGTGTCAGTTGTGATATCTCCTCCATCGTTTACAATTCTATGTATTTGAGTCTTCTCCCTTTATTGTTTAGTGAGTCTGGCTAGGAGTTTGTCAATTTTGTTTAATCTATCAAAGAACCAACATTTGTCTTCATTGATCTTCTGTATGGTTCTCTTATTTTCAATGTTGTTTATTTCTGCTCTAATTTTAGTGATTTCTGTCCTTCTGGTTGCTTTAGGATTTCCTTGTTCCTCTTCCTTTAAGTCCTTGAGGTGTGCAGTAAGGTCGTTTATTTGAACTTTTTCTTGTTGTTTAATATGTGATTGTATGGCTATGATTTTCCCTCTCAATATTGCTTTAGCTGTGTCACAAGTATTTTGATAGGTTGTGTCTTCATTTCCATTTGTTTCCAGGAATATTTGAATTTCTTGCTTGAGTGACTGTCTGACCCAGTGGTTCTTAAGGAGTATGTTGTTTAGTTTCGAAATTCTGTGACTTTTAATAATTTTCTGTTTGTTGTTAAATGTTACCTTTACTCCATTGTGGTCTGAGAAGATACTTGGGATGATTTCAATGTTCTTGAATTTATTAATGCTGTCTTTGTGACCTAATATGTGGTCTATTCTTGAGTATGTGTTGTGTGGATTTGAGAAGAATGTGTATTCCAGTTTTTGGAGTGAAGGGCTCTGAAGATGTCCTGGAGGTCTAGTCTGACCATCTCTTCGTTTAATTCTCTTGTTTCTTTGTTGATTCTCTGCTTTGTTTATCTAAGTGTGAGAGTGGGGTGTTAAAATCTCCCACTATTATTGTATTACTATTGATGTATTTTTGAAGTTCTTTCAGTAGGTGTTTGATGTATTTAGATGGTGCCTCATTGGGTGCATAGATGTTAATAATTGTTAAGTCTTCTTGGCTGGTTGATCCTTTAACCATTATGTAATGTGATTGCCTATCTTTTATTACTTTATTTAATTTAAAATCTATTGTGTCTGAGATGAGAATGGCTGTTCTTGCCTTTTTTTGTGGCCCATTAGCCTGTATGATAGTTTTCCATCCTTTCACTTTAAGTCTGTGTTTATCTTGTTGTGTCAGATGGGATTCTTGCAAGCAGCATATGGTTGGGTTATGTTTTCTCATCCATCCTCCCACTCTGTGCCTTTTGTTGGGTGAGTTTAAGCCATTGACATTTATTGATTTTATGGATTTAATGTATTGTAGTTTCATTGTTCGATGAATTTTTATTTTCTCTGATATATGGCAAGTATTTTGAAGTCCTTGTTTATAAGAGGTCTTTAATAACCTCTTTCAGGGCCAGTTTGGTGATGGTTGCTTCCTTTAACTGTTGTTTGTCTAAGAAGGTTTTGATCCCTCCATCTAGTTTGAATGAAAGTCTAGCAGGATATATTATCCTTGGTTGAAACCCTTTTTCATTCAGGGCTCAATAGGTATCTTGCCATTCTCTTCTGGATTTTAGAGTTTGATTGGAGAAGTCTGCTGATAGTCTTATGGGTTTTCCCCTGTATATGACTTTTTGTTTTTCTCTTGCAGCCTTTAGGATCCTTTCTTTATCCTTACTCCTTCTCATTGTGACTATGATGTGTCTTGGTGTCTTCAGGTCTGGGTTGATTCTTTTTGGATCTCTCTGGGCCTCTTGAATCTTAATGTCCTTTTTGTTATTCAGGTCTTGGAAGTTTTCTTCTATAATTTTCTCTAGAATGTTTCCTTACCCTTCCTCTCTTTCTTCCTCTGGCAGGCCAATTATATGAATGTTACTTCTTTTGAGATCATCCCATATGTCTCTGTTGTTGTTTTCAGTGTCTCTCAATCTCTTTTTGAGCTCTTTCACCTGTTTTGTAATTTTCTCTAACTCATCCTCTGTCTGACTAATTCTGTTTTCTGCTTCTGTTAGTCTGCTTTCCCTTCCCTCAGCTTTTTTCCTCAGTTCAGCTATTTCAGCTTTCAGTTCTCTAATTGCCTCAAGATAATCACTATTTTCCTTGGGGGTCTCAACTGTTGTTTCCCTAATACTGCCATTCCTTTCCTCCAATGTTGTTTTCATTTCTGTGATTAATAAGTTTATTATTGCTTGCATACTTTTCTTATCTATGGTTACTTCTGGCTGATTTGTAGTTTCTTTGGGGGCTCTTGTCTTCTTTCATTGTATTATCAGTTTTATTTGCTCTTGATCTACCCTTTTTTTTATTAATGTGTTTCTTATTGGTATGTTCTGTTGTTCCTCAGTTGTTGTGTTTTGAGTACAAGCGACACTGTACCAAATACCTTTATGACAAATGCAGTCACCAACCTCAGAAATTATAGTATCAACTGAAGCAGGGATTGAAGCAGTTTAACCACTACCAATTAGCCAAACAATGTCTCCAGTCCATGAAAAAATAGCAACCAATTCCAAGTAAAGAAGAAATAGAAAGGAAAAAAGGGATAGCAAGAATACACAATTATGCA
Organism: Erinaceus europaeus; assembly: GCF_950295315.1. NCBI lineage: Eukaryota > Metazoa > Chordata > Mammalia > Eulipotyphla > Erinaceidae > Erinaceus > Erinaceus europaeus. Next base: position 56,555,642 of record NC_080172.1, read on the forward strand.
AATCTACTATCCACTGTATATTCTAGGGGTAGCAAGAGGAGAAAGGGAAGTAGAGCAGAGATACACACATAGAGAGTCCACTCTGAGTCAGATTTCTTCCCCCAAAATAATTCACTAATGAGTATCAGTGAATTCAGAAAGCTGAAGAAGGAGGAAGGAAGAAAGGAAGACAAGAAAAAAGGAAGAAAAACAAGAGAGAGAAAATAAAAAAGATAAGAAAAAGAACTGTAATGAAGGAGCAGTGAAAGGAAAGTTTTTTAATTAATTAATTAATTTTTATTTTATTTTATTTTTTAATTAACTAGGAGGAGGGAGAAGGTGAGAGTGGGTAGAGGAGGTAGAAGTAGTGAAATAAGTTTCTCTTGCAGTGGATATGATGCCCAGTCCCCTAGCAATTGAAAATACACTAAGAGTTAATTCTGGTCAACCTAAAGGAAGGGGGGAAGAGATATACCTTTATATAATATTAATATAATAGAGCGGGGTAAAAAACCTGTCCCAGATTGCCTCAATCCACCTGAGCAGAGGCAGCTGATTGTTAAGAAAGTAAAACAAACAAACAAAACCAAAAACCAACCAACCAAACAAACAAACAAAAAACCCAGCTCAGGACAGTCTTTCCCTTTTGTAGACCCTATTGGCCATTTAGAAAGAAAAGAGGGTCCAGGGTTTCAGAAAGGAATAGACTTGGAATGGAACCCCTGTTGAACCAGGAATCTTGGTAAAGAAAGAAGCTCAGCAGGGAAGCCTGCTAGGAGCAGCTCTCTGTCACCCAGGGTCTGGTTATGGGTGGGGGGCAGGGGTGTGCTTCAGGAATAATAAAAAAATTTTCCTTTCTTTTTTACTCTATATTCTAACCCAAACTGGGATATATTCACCCCCTTGGTGTCACAGCTAGGACCCAGAATTCACTGTCCTGCTGAAGGCAAAAAAATCCTACCATTTCCAGCAGTTGTTGTCGGAACTAAGACCAGAAGTTACTTCTCAGTCAGTCATCTTGGCTCCGCCTATATCACGCTCATTCTTTTGAATCAAAACTAGCCTTTCTTCCCTGCCTAAGGTCTTCCTGCTCTGATAAATTTTCCAACTTTTTTTTTTTTTTTTTGCTTTTTCATCATTTCATTCATTCAGGAATTCCCCTTAATAAAATCTTTACACATATAATCACATTTTTACTTCTGTTTTTCAGAGAACCCAGGTAGTACACTTGGAAGATTATTTAAACCTTCTGGGATTCAGCAGAATTTGGATCCTAACCTTGGTTTCTTCTGACTTCAAGGTAATATCTTCTCTATCACTTTCTCTCCTTTTCTGGCTGCTTAATTTTGAGGATTAAATCAAATAACAGATATGAGAGTACTTTGAAGATGTAAAAAATGTTACTCTAAAGACAGAGATTAATATATAAGACACAGTGTAAATTAAAAATATAGGGCTCCTGGTTCAAAATTTATTGAGTATTTCCATTTGGCACAGCAAAGCACTGGATAAAATATAGGCCCTTCTGAGTATGGGGCCTCACAAAACTATTCTAATAACAGAATTATGAGTTCAAAGATAATAAAATGAATTTGGTGATTTTTTTTTTGAAGAATAAAGACATTTTTTTTTTCCTTAAGAGAAAGAATGTAGAAAAGAAGTCCCTCTCTGGGACTCTTAATGCTACAGAACTTATCTCTGGCTATATTTAGAAGAAGTTGCCACATATTTCCAACAAAACAGGAGACTTCGGAACCAAAAGGATTTAGTAATGTATATATGCAAGCATGGATCAGAAGGCAGGATATATCTGTAACAGTCTCTGTAACACCAACTCCAGTGTTTCTTCCAAGGACATCAGGACCCTTAATTCATGAAAAAGCCATCTACCCAGAAAAGCCTATGTGGGTTTCTTTGTAAGGTAGTACAAGATTTACATGTACACTATTCTGGTTGTTGATATAGTTAGTTGCCAGTGAGCATACAAATCCTCTTAAACTGAGTAGGGAAATTCATCAGCATTGTCCTCATTTCTGCTTGGGTTTGACCTTTCACTTTGAGCTCTTGACACAGTTAACAAAAGCTACTCTATCATTTCATGGCATAAAAGCTGTTGACAACCTGAAGGAAAATAGTCATGAATCTTTAGAGTTTCTGAATGGTGGGGACGTCAGTTGTCACTCCTATGCCTTTGGGCATTCTAATCTAGATGAGAGCTTCATCACTCGCCACTTCCCCATTTGTTCTTTCTGCTAACTAATGCCATATATTTTCATACATATTTCCCTTTGTGGAGATCACTAAATTGGCCTGAAAAGCCCTTGTCTATTTCACCCATGTATGAAGTTCCTACTTCACTAAGGTGTTACTTAGAAATATCAATGGCTCTGTCCATCCTCCAGGCTTTATAGTTCTCTCTTTTAGTACTAACTCACACAGTCATCATTCACTTGCAGGTTTTTATTCCAACTAGCAAAAAGAATAGAAAAAAATTTTCCCCCTGGTTTTCATTAGCTTGGAGAATACCGTGTCCAACCCATAGCAGATTTTTATTAAGTAAATGAATGCATCTTACCATACTAAGAGTATCTCTCACACCATCTTTATATTTTTTAAGTTTTATTAGTGATTTAATATTGATTTACAAAATTACATGTCAACAGGAGTATAAATCCACTCCATTCCCACTACCAGGGCTCTGAATCTTCAGTCACCCCACTAGAAGCCACCACAGTTCCCCTAGGATTGTAGACATGGGCCAACCATCATCTCTACAACTGTCTACATTTATACATAATTGCCCCATTTTTCTTCCTGACCAGTCCTCTTTTCCCTTCCAAGTCACTCATGAAAACATTACTACCTCTATATGTCCCTCTTCTTTTCCTCCTCTCTCTCTGGGTGCTGATGGAGCTGGAGTTCAAAGCCCTCTTATCTTCTTCCTCATATCACTTCTCCTGCTGGGAGTATGGATTAAGGTTGTTTTGGGGCTGCAGAAGGTAGGAGTTCTGGCTTCTGTAGTTCCCACATTTCCACTGGACATGGGTGTTGGCAGGTAGATCCATACTCCTGGCCTGTTTCTATCTTTCCCCAGTGGGCCAGAGCTCTGGAGATGCAATGTTCCAGGACACCTGGTGAGGTCATCTGCCCAAAGAAGTCAGAATGGAATCATGGTAGCATTTACCACTTCTCTGGAAGGTGGCAGGATATAAACTGAGATAAAATGATTAATGAACAGGAACCAAAAAGTAGGAATAGAGCAGATGAGATTAGGGATCTTAGGGTAGAAGAGAGCTAGAAAATCCATTTTAGGAATGTTCCTGGGGGCACACAATTATTGTAGTTTTGCTCGAATTTGATAGCTAGCCTGAAGTTGGATAAAAATACTGTCTGAAGGGGCTGGGCAGTAATTCAGCTGGTTAAGCTCATGTGATACAAAGCAAAAGGACCTGCATAAGGATCCCGATTTGAGCCCCCAGCTCTCCACCTGCAGGGGGGTTGCTTCACAAGTGGCGAAGCAGGTCTGCAGGTGCCTATCTTTTTATCTCCCTCTCTGTCACCCTTCCTTTCTCGATTTCTCTCTGTCCTATCCAACAACAACAACATCAGTGCAACAATAACAACAACAAGGGCAACAAAATGGGAAAAATGACTTCCAGGAGCAGTGAATTCATAGTGCAGGCACTGAACCCCAGCAATGACCCTGGAGGCAAAAAAAAAATTGTCTGAAAAAATGGTGTCAGAATAGAGAAAAGGACTAGAAATTTGGATTAGGGCAATATGTATCTCCGTTTGTTGAAAAAAAAATTCTGTGGATATAGCCCATTTATATTTAGCATTATAGCCTATTGGTCTGAGCTCACAGATCATGGACTCTTTTCAGGACCTGTCTTCCTCAAGTGGCAGGGCAGGATACCCCAATCTCTCTTTGAAGACTGGGGCTATTCCTACCATCACTGCTTTATGGTGGGGGCAAGGTCCTGGGAGGACCCACAGAGGACTTATGATGATGTTCCTGATGTAAGTGACCAGTGGTCACACCATCTTTACATAAAACCAAATTTGGTGTTTCAAAGGATGATGCACTGGGCCTCTAATTCTTCAGAGAGATGTTTCTTAAACTGTTTCCAAATAAACTGTTAGTAGCTATTTACTAAACATCAGGGCTATGATTTAACAAATACTGGAAACACTGGGTTAAATAAAATAAGTCAGATAGGCATCTTTACTCAGGGACTTCTTGGAGGCCTTAATTTGCAAATATAACTTATGACTCTCTGAGACAAAATAGGTGGTATTTTCCTAACTGCCTGAGATAAGTACTATTCTGGGCATCACTGAAATTTGCTTTCTTAGAAAACAGTTTGTGGGGCCAGGTGGTGCCACACCTGGTTGAGTGCACATATTACCATGTGCAGGGGCCTGAGTTCAAGCCCTGCTCCCTGTACAGGAAGGTTTCAGGACCAGTGAAGCAGTGCTATATCCCCCCTTCTAACTTTCTTTCCCCTTGTTCCTGTAACTTCACCTGTCTAATAAATGAAAGAAAAAAAAATGGCTGCCAAGAGTAGCAGATTCATCATGTAGGCACTGAGACCCATCAATAGCTCTGGTGGCAATAATTTAAAGGAAAAGAGAAAAAAGGGGTGGTGCAGAGAAAAGTTTGGAAATGAGTGTTCTCATCCAAATCAGGGCAGTTTTGGGGGCAGGGAAGGAGGGGTTCAGGATCACAAATGTAAACTAGAGCTATCTCAGGCAAGTAGGAGACTTTTGGTCACTCCACCTATAAGACATAAGCTTAATGTCTCCCAGAACAAGCTCTAAGGTAGTAGCATATAGAGGGAGTAAATGATACTATTAGATACTTGTTAACAAATGCAAGAGGCATCACAGGAAAATTCAGTCACCTGAGAGATTTGCAGTGCACAGTGAAGGGGGCCTTTGGAAGGCTCTTAGTCAGAGCTGTGAACAGTACCCATCAGTAACACAAGTGGGACATGAATCACCATCCTCTAGCTGCTCAGCTGACCCTCCAGAAATCCTGTACTTCAGCAAGATAACACTCAACAGTGGTATCGAGTCTCAGTGTGAGTGCCCGTGACCCCTACTTGTAACACAGCCAAGTGCAAAAACAAACAAGTGGTTTTTCAAGGACCCTGGGAAAAGAGGATGCCATTTCCCCTAGTATCTGCCAAATAAAATAGTCTGGGGGAAAAATGAAAACAAATGACTTTATTAGGTCTAATGAAAAATAGCTAGTATTTCTAATTCAGGCTTCCTCTGATCCTTTTCTTTCTGATGGGTCACTTGAATCTGGTGCTAAAGAAGAGGCTGTTATGTACTCGGAAGGAAGGACTTGGATCATAGTTGGCTTAGAAGCCCTGGGTTCCCTTTGAGTGTCTGCAGGTATTCCATGTAGCACTGTGCTCATATTTTTCCTCCTCCCTATATCAGATAATCTTTTATCAGCAAAGATCTTTTTTTTTTTTCTCTTTTGTATGACTCTAATCCTGGAGCTTTAACCAGAAGGAGACCATTTCAACCTCCTCCTCCCTCTTGATCAAAACTGGGGAAAATTTGTGCCATTCACTAGTTGATTATCACACAGATGGTTTATTTTAATTTTAATTTTTTACTAGTGATTTACAAAATTACATGTCAACAGAGGTACAATTCCATATCATTCCCACCACAGTTTTTAATCCCCAATCCCTCCATTACAAGCCACAGCAGTTTTTCCAAGATTGCAGACATGGGTTAACCATCATCTCTATAACTATCTGTCTACATTTGCATATAATTGCCCCTTTTTATTCTAGGTCCAGTCCTCTTTTTCTCTCCAAGCCACACATAACCCTACGACTATATTCAAATCCTCCCCGCTTTTTTACTCCTCTGTCCAGGTCCTAATGGAGCTAGAGTTCTAACCTTCTTATCCTCTTCCTCCTACCACTTCTCCCCCCCCCACTGGGTGTTCAGATCAAAATTGTTTTGGGATACAGAAGGTAGGAGTTCTGGCTTCTGTGGTTGCTTCTCCTCTGGACATGGGTGTTGGCAGGTCAATTCATATCCCCAGCTTGTTTCTATCTTTCCCTAGTGGAGTAGAGCTCTGGAGGGGTGAGGTTCCAAGACACATTGGAAGGTTTTCTGCCCAGAGAAGTCAAGATGGGATCATGATAGCATCTGCAACTTGTTATCTGGAAGGTATCAGGAAATACAGTGAGACAAAATGATTAATGAAGGGAGTTGGGCAGTAGCGCAGCAGGTTAAGGCATGTGGAGTGAAGTGCAAGGACCGGTGTAAGGATCTGGGTTCTAGCCTCCAGCTCCCCACCTGCAGGGGAGTCGCTTCACAGGCAGTGAAGCAGGTCTGCAGGTGTCTATCTTTCTCTCCCCCTCTCTGTCTTCCCCTCCTCTCTCCATTTCTCTCTGTCCTAACAATGACATCATCATCAACAATAACAACAAAAACAACAAGGGCAACAAAAGGGAAAATAAATAAATAAAGTTTAAAAAATTTTTTTAAATGGTTAATGATCGGGAACCCTAGGAAGAGAACAGATGATATTAGGGATCTTAAGGTGGAAGGAAGTTAGGAAGTCTACTTTAGGCATGTTTCTAGGGGTCTACAACTATGGTAGTTTTTGCTTGAGTTTGATAGCTAACAAAGTTGGATAAAAATATTGTCTGAGGCCTACTAGCTTTCTACAAAGGAGACCCCCCCAACTCTTAGTCTGGAATACTCCAGCCTTTAGGTTCATGATTAGTCAACAATTTGTTCATCTTTATATATTAACTCTCTTTTCAGTCACCAGGTTCCAGATGCTACCATGATGCCAACCAGACAACCCTGGATAGACAACCCCACCAATGTGCCCTTGAGGTCCAATCCCACAGAACCTCACCCCACTAAGGAAAGAGAGAGGCAGGCTGGGAGTATGGATTGACCTGTCAACACCCATGTTCAGCTGTTCATCGGGGAAGCAGTTACAGAAGCCAGACCTTCCACCTTCTGCATCCCACAATGACCTTGGGTCCATACTCCCAGAGTGTTAAAGAATAGGAAAGCTATCAAGGGAGAGGATGGGATACAGAGTTCTGGTGGTGAGAATTGTGTAGAGCTGTACCCTTCTTATCCTATGGTTTTGTCAGTGTTTCCTTTTTTAAATAAAAATTTAAGAAAAAATATTGTCTGAGAAAGTGTTGTCAGAGTTGAGAGAAGGGCTAGAGAGTTATATTAGGTCAGTGAGTAGCTCTCATTCTTGAAAAAAATTCTCTGAAAATAAACTAAGTATTTACCTCCATCTACCTGATCCACGGTATATATATATTTAGCACCAGATCTTGTGTAACCTCTAAGTCGCTATTGGTTTGACTTTGCAGCTCATGGTCACGCTGGAACATTGCAGGCTGCACCCACTTCAGGACCAGTTTTCCTCAAGTGGCAGGGCAGCATATACCAGTTTCCCTTTGGTGAGAGCAAGGTCCTGGAAGGCCCGCAAAAGGTTTTATGATGATGTTCCTGATCAAGTGACCAGTTGTGGTCACACAGATATTTTACACACTAAAGACACATACTTCAATAAATCAGTATTACTTCTATGAAATATGTAAAAAATAAGTAAGTCACAAATAAATACATGAATAAGTATTCCTTTGTAAAAGTTTTTTAAGTGGGGACTAAATGGAAACTTAAAAAAAATTAATAATGGGGGAGTCCAGCGGTAGCTCAGTGGGTTAAGCACACAGTGGCGCAAAGTGGAAGCACCAGCTTAAGGATCCTGCTTTGAGCCCCCAGCTCCCCACCTGCAGGGGAGTCGCTTCACAGGCTGTGAAGCAAGTCTGCAGGTGTCTGTCATTCTCTCCTCCTCTCTGTCTTCCCCTCCGCTTTCCATTTCTCTCTGTTCTATCCAACAACAATGACATAAATAATAACTACAACAATAAAACAACAAGGGCAACAAAAAGGGAATAAATAAACAAATAAATATAAAAAAAATGAATAATGTTCTGGTAGCAGAGTGAAGATTGGATTGAATGGAAGGATCTGAGATCAAGGAGTTCAGCAGGGTGAATTTTGCAGAAACCCATCTCTATTTGCTAGAGGCTGAGCAATTTTAGGTCCTCTCACAGTAACAGAAATTCTCCAAAAGTCAGTTCTCTTGGTTCTTCAAAGCCAGGGGAGAAATGGAAGTCATAACAAAAGCTTACATTTGTATATAGACTACCAATACCGTTGAAAGCACTTTCACAGTTACTCAGTGTGATCATCCAAACTATTTTGTGAATATGGAGGTGCAGTGGCCTGTGTCTTCTCTGCAAATGTAGAGAAAACTGAAGCTCAGAGTAGGTCAGAATTTCTTTTTTTAAAAAAATTTATTTATTTAAGAAAGGATAAATTAACAAAACCATAGGGTAGGAGGGGTACAACTCCACACAATTCCCACCACCAAATCTCCATATCCCCTCCACTCCCCTGATAGCTTCCCCACTCTCTATCCCTCTGGGAGCATGGACCCAGGGTCATTGAGGGTTGCAGAAGGTGGAAGGTTTGGCTTCTGTAATTGCTTCCCCGCTGAACATGGGCGTTGACTGGTCGGTCCATACTCCCAGTCTGCCTCTCTCTTTCCCTGGTAGGGTGGGTCTCTGGGGAAGCTGAGCTCCAGGACACATTGGTGGGGTCTTCAGTCCAGGGAAGCCTGGCCAGCATCCTGATGACATCTGGAACCTGGTGACTGAAAAGAGAGTTAACATACAAAGCCAAACAAATTGTTGAGCAATCATGGACCCAAAGGTTGGAATAGTGGAGAGGAAGTGTTAGGGGGTTACTCACTGCAAACTCTGGTGTACTTCTGCTTTCAGGTATATATTTTGCAGTAGTTTATGGATACGTGTGAACATATGCTCTCTCTCACAGAAACTGGTGTATATCTAGGTTTTGGGACTTTGTTAGAAAGTGATCCACCTGGGATGGAATTAGAGTATACTATAAAAGGAAAGGTCTCACCCGAGTAATGAAGCTTCTTCTTCTTCTTCTAGCATTTGCCCTTCTTCCGTAGCCAGTCAACAGCGTCAGGTTGAGCCTGATGTAAAGTTTTGAGACCTCCTTTGAATCTGGAGAGGTGGCAGTCGTTGACTATGTGGGTCATAGTCTGTCTGTAGCCACAGGGGCAGTTCGGGTCGTCTCTGGCTCCCCAGCGATGGAACATCGCGGCGCACCGGCCATGGCTTGTTCGATAGCGATTGAGGAGGGCCCAATCATAACGTGCTAGGTTAAAGCCAGCTTGACACTTGCAGGGGTCTGTGATGAGGTGTTTGTTCTTTACCTCAGCTGACTGCCAACTCTGCTTCCAAGAGTCTGGAACAGAGAAGTTCAGTGTAGGCGTAGGGGACCAGATTGAATGACGAGACATCAAGCGTTGAACAGGGTGGGCAAAGATAGCTGCGTATATTGGCAGGTCCGGTCGAGCGTAGACGTGGGAAATGAACTTAGATGATGCCACATCCCGACGAATATCTGGCGGGGCGATGTTGCTAAGAATTGGCAGCCATGGAACCGGGGTGGAACGGATGGTTCCAGAAATTATCCTCATGGAGGAATATAATTTGGAATTGACCAAGTGGACATGGGGGCTACGGAACCATACTGGGGCACAGTATTCTGCAGTGGAATAGCATAATGCCAGAGATGATGATCGTAGTGTGGAAGCACTCGCGCCCCATGAGGAGCTGGCCAGTCTTGCAATGATGTTATTCCTCGTGCCCACCTTTGCTGCAGTTTTTATGAGATGTTCGTGAAATGACAGGGTGCAATCGAGAGTAATGCCAAGATAGACTGGCTGGGCTTCATGCCGGATTCTTGTATCATCAAGCTGCACATTAAGCTCACTCAAGGCCCAGGCGTGGTGTAGATGGAAAACAGATGATACCATTTTTGCAGTGCTAGGGATTAGTCGCCATTTTTTTTTTACAGTAATCAGATATTAGAGACATGTCTTTCGTGAGTGTTTCCGCGAGGATGTCAAACTTGGATGCCTGAGTTGCACAGCAGATGTCATTGGCATAGATGAACTTCCTTGAAGAAGTTTCTAGAAGGTCATTGATGTAAATATTAAATAGCGTAGGAGCCAGAACAGAGCCCTGGGGGAGGCCACTTGAGACAAGTCTCCATCTGCTAGACTTGTCACCCAGATGCACCCGGAATCTTCTGTTTTGGAGAAGAAACAATATAGTGCTGGCCACCCATGGAGGCAGGCATCTTGAGATCTTGACTAGGAGACCACGGTGCCAGACCATGTCATAGGCTGCTGTGAGATCAACAAAGACAGCACCCATCTTAAAATTCTTCTGGAATCCATTTTCAATGTAAGTTGAGAGGGCCAGGACTTGTTCGTAGGTAGATCTTCTTGGGCGGAAACCAGCTTGGTTTGAAGTAATGAAGCTGAAGGGTTGTCATTCCACACGTGAAGTCTCTGGACACAGTCTGAAGTGAAGCATGTTGAGGTGGCAATCGTTGTGTTGATTAGGTTGTGATCGGCAGATGCAATATTATTTGATATGGATTGGGAGAGGCATACGGGAAAGTGGACCCTATCCAAGGGTTCCAGGACTGGGGGAAGTAGGGGCTCTATAGTGGAGATGTGAGGTTCCTGCTGTCTTAGGGTTCAAAAAGACAATTGATGGTTAATGTTATCATCACATTATTTGTTAATTGGGTTAACTTTGAAAAGTCCTTTTGTTAGGGTTTGCTGTATAATATCCAGTATCTTGTATATAGCTGTGCTATTGGTTGCTTCTGATCTACTTGGTCTAGGCTTTTGAGAGAGTATGCATATCAATTACACAGCCTATATATTAAAAAGATTCAGTCTGTGTTTTAAAAAACTTGGAGACATACAATTAATTTTCCCCCTCTCATACTAATTAACTAGTGATTTATATGACTACATTTTACTAGGAGTGTACAAAAACACCATTCCCACCACCAAAAGACTGTGACCCATCCCTCCCACCCACTCCCACCCCCCACTGGTCCAGGAAGCTGCATGTCTACCCCTCACCACAGGGTTTTTACTTTGGTGTCCTACTTACAGTTTGGTCAGGTCCTGCTTTTAGATTCCCTTTCAGATCTTCTTACTCAACTTCTGTTGAGTATGTCAGAATTTCTGCCAATTACCTCTGGTAGTTAATGATAGGGCTAGGTCTTCTAGTTTCCAGCTTGAGTATGTTTTACCTCAGCCACTCCTTTTTTTTTTTTTTTTTAAGATTTACTTATTTATGACAGAGAGAGGAGAAAGAGAGAGAGAGAGAGAGAGAGAGAGGAGAGACGGTGACAGAAAGGTGAAAAACCATGGTACTAGAGCTTCCCCATGTACAATGGCTTTTCCATATAATGCTTGGGCTTGAACCTTAAGAACAAAACTTAAACAGTAACAACAAAACAAGTGTTTTCCCATGGAAGAAAGGTGTTTCTACTTGTCTAAAGGAGCAGACTCATATTTTTATGGAAATTTAAAATCTGACCTTGTGTAGAAATAAGGGTTTTCTGCTTTATATCTTCATGCCTTCTCATCCACCAAGTTGTAGGTGCTACCATGATGCCACCCTGACTTCCCTGGGCAGACAACCTCACCAGTGTGTCCTGGAACCCCACCTCTCCAGACTCCTGCCCCACTAGGGAAACATAGAAATAGGCTGGGAGCATGATTGATCTACTAACATCAATGTCTAGTGAAGAAGCAATTACAAAAGCCAGCAATTACAGAAGCCAGTCCTTCTACCTTCTGCACCCCATAATGATCCTTGGTCTATGCCCCCAGAGGGATAAAGAATAGGAAAGCTTCCAATGGAGAGGATAGGATACAGAACTCTGGTGGTGGGAATTATGTGGAATTTGTACCCCTCTTATCCAATAGTCTTGCCGATCATTGTTAGATCAATTAAAAAAAAAGAAAGAAAGAAGGGTTTTCTTTTTAACTGCTTTGGGCTGAATTTTTCAGATGGAATGAGAAATAGAGGAAGAGAGAAGATAGAGAGTGAAGGAGGGGAGGAGGAAGGGGGAGAGAGAGAGAGACAGAGACAGAGAAATAGACAGAGACAGAGAGAGAATGTAGTAGGAGCTGTGTTCAAACCTAGGCAGTGTGTAGGGCAAAGCAGGCACACTATACAGCGAGTTATTTTGCTGGCCCTTAGAAATAAATTTTTTATTTCAGATACAGTTAGATAAAATAAGGCCATACTGGAGTAGAGAGGGTTCTAAGTCTAAGATGGCTGGTATCTTTATAAGAAGAGAAGAGACAAGCAAAGAAATACACCAAAAAGAAGGTCATGTAACTGTGAAGGCAACCAAGAAAATTGAAGTCATGTATTTACAAGTCAAGATAAAGAAATATTATGGCTTGCAAATAAACACTGAAAGCTAGAAAGGAGAAAGATGTGAAATAAGTTCTTCCTCAGAGCTTTCCAGAAGGAGTAAATATTACTGACATCTTGATTATAAACTCCTGGCTACCAGAACTGTGACAGAATAAATTTGTCATCTACATTTTTAAATGTAGAATTGAACTCTGTAGAACACATATATTAACATGCACAAGGAGAAAGGGAAGCCTTACAAATGGTGAAGCAGCGTTGAGGTATTTCTCTTTCTCATTCCCTCTGTATCCGCTCTTTCTATCTTGATTTACCTCTGTCTCTATAAAAAAATAAAAAATTTAAAAAACGCAATGTATAATGAACCCAGGGCCTTGCACATGTATGATACTGCAGAAGGGTCATTCTGTTCTGATTATTTGTGTATATATATAAAATATAATATGTATATTATATAATATATATATTTTTTTCCGAGAGGGAAAGGTAGAAGGATAGAGGGAGAAAGGAGAGAGACACAATAGCACTGCTCTACTATCCCTGGAACTCTCCTTGTACCATCCATGGTAGTCCCATGTGGTATTGGGTTTCAAACCCTGTATTTCATCTACAACAAGGTGCTTACTCTGTTGGTTGATCTACTTCCTATCCCTTGACATTTATGTTGTGTTAAGATGGCAGGTAGGGGGTTAGGGAGATAGCATAATGCTTATGCAATGAATGCACTTTCATGCTTGAGGCTCTGAGGTCCGTCTCAGGTTCAATCCCAGCACCACCATAAGAAAGAACTGAGTAGTGTTCTGGTGTCTCTGTTTCTCTTTCTCTCTCTTTCCCATGAAAATAAACATGAAACATATATATGAAAAGAATGTGACACCTAGTTTTCCACACAGTGTTATGCTGGTTCCAGAACAGCAATTGATTACTAGAAATATAATATGATGTATATATTATTTATATTATTTAAGGTACCTTTGTAGTTAACATAAATTTCAAATAATTAATTTTAGTAATTCATATTAAATTTTAGTTACACAAACTGGATAAATTGCAGAGATATTCTCTATCACATTGTGTCTATATTACTATATTAGTCATTGAACAATTTTGTTAATGAAGTATTCTTAGCACAAAGAACACAGAACAGTACCACAAAGCAGCATAAAAAACTTTTGGGAATTATGAATGTGCTTATTGCCTTGACTGTGGTAATGGTGTTACAGGTACATGATATACTCAAATCCATGATGAATATCATATGTCTAAAACCACCAAATCATATGAATATGAATATTGAATAATGAATATGTGCAGTTTTTTAAATATTAACTGTACCTGTATAAAGATGTTAAAAAGTAAGAAAAAATGGGAAGTTTAATTTTAACATGTGACTAATTTAGAATCATTATGGCCATATTTATAATTTTTTTCCATATAGAGTCTTTGAGTCTGTTACGTCTTCTACATGAAGAACACATCTCAGATTCATGATACCCATTTTAGAGCCTCAATTGTCAAACAGATTTCTGTGTTGGATAGTGCAGTGCCCACTGGACTTTTGGTGTTGTATTTCATTGCTTTTGGACTGGTGTTGTATTTCATTGCTATGTACACTGGCAAATTGGGATGTACTGCATTTCTTCAGTGGAAGCAGTAAAGGGAATAAGAAAGAAGGCCTGTGGCCTGTGTTATTGTGCTTTCTGGTGGCTTCTTAGTTCCTATTGATTCATTCCAAACACATAGTCCCTGAAATACTTGCTTCTTCGCTACCATAGAACATGAAGTCCAGTCCTGTGCTGGGTAACACCTGCATATCTAGGATAGATAGAATGAGGCAGAATTTCTCTCCACACATGGAGCTTCCTTTGTCTGAGACATGTCCTAGGACTTTCTTTTTGGCTCTGTTGAGTCTTGCTTTATTCCAGGGACAAGATACTTTTAGTGTTCTGACTCCTTCCTGGAGTCATTGTCCTGATTATCTATTTAAATACATATTGTCCCATTCTTCCCTTACTCTGCTACCAGGAAGCAAGGCAGCAGCTTACATTCTGAACCTGACACCAGTGGATTCTCATGCTGATTACAAAAGGATGCCCAGACCAAATGTTACAAAGACAAACCATATGGGAGTTTCAGCACTCTGGGCCATTAATAGGAATTTTTTAATGACTGTGATTAATGGCGTGGCTCTTACAAGTCCAAGATCAATGAAAATGCTTCTTGATCTTTTGAACTCCCTCATTTTTTCTTGGATCCTTTTCCTATACAAGGAGGCCTGTTTCTGTGGTGCCTGCAGGCATCTGGGGGCTCCTCCAACGGATTTGCCATCCATGCCCTTGCCAGCTAGCTTGTCATTAGAATGGTAGAGCATTGGTGAGGGTCTTAGGAACCAGAATTCTCTTTATGAGGTTGAATGGCAAATAGGGCCTCTCAAAGTGGATCCTGCCTAGAAAAGGATCCTGGTATAAATTAGGAACATCACACACCTTATTCCAGACTAAGGGAAGAAAATAAGATGAATGTTTATTTATTTATTTTTCCTTTTGCCTCCGGTTATGCTAGGGCTCAATGCTGGCACTACAAATCCATTGCTTTGGTGAATTTTTTTTTCCTGTTTTTATTGCATAGGGCAGAGATTAATTGAGAAAGGAGGGAAGATAAGAAGGGAGGGAGAAAGACACCTGTAAACCTGCTTCACTTCTTGTGAAGCAACTCGCCTGCAGGTAGGAACCCAGGGACTCAGACCTGGATCTTGTGCAGATCCTTGCACTTGGCACTGTGTGCACTTAACCCAGTGTGCCACTACCCAGTCTCCAATGTTTTTGTTCTTGAGTTTGTTTCTGCAAGCTTGTTTACCTGGGCATAAAAGAAGCTCCTTTCCTTCCCCCTCTTTATATTTTACCCTGATATTGAAGAGGGATCACGTAAATTATTTCTTCTGCTGGAATCTTGAATTCCTCCTCAATTACGAAGGCTCATCTTCCAAGAATGCATACATAAGTGGGATTTTTTCATGCAACTTCTGGGCATTCACCAATCTCTTATAATTCATCCATGGACCTCATTAAGTGGTACAAAGTAACTATCATGGGATCAAAATGAGAATATAAGGCTGCATCATGAAAGGATACTAGAAAAAGAGACAAACCACACATTTTTCTTGTTTTGTGACTCTTAGAAAGTTGTAATGGTCAAACATATTTTTGGTTGTCAAATAAGTTTGGGAAACACTATAGCCAATTGTTATCCTTCCACTCTCCTTCCAGAAATTTACAATGCAAAATAATGCTTTACATGATCTAAGAAATCTTAGAAAAATCCCAAATTAAGTTGACAAGAGAATTCTTGTTTAATATTTTGACCATCCCATGGAATTGACTTCATTATTTTTATTTGTTTGTCCAACTCACTTTATGGAGAACATGTTGATTTATAAGACTGTTCTCAGAAGGGTACAATTTCATATCTCCCCAGGATAAGTGTTTTCATACCTCTCTCACTTCCATTATCTGTCTATTTAAATCTGAATCAATGTGTAGATGATCCTCCATCTTAGTTTCTCTTATAGAAATTTTTACTACTGAATTTTACTTTTCTCTCTACTTGCCACTACTGTGTCCTTGCTGTGTGTCATACAGCATGACCATCAATGCATTGGGCTAAAATCTGGAGTAGTGGTTCATGAGTAACAATAGCAGGAACTGCCTTTTTATTGCATAACACCAGGAGCAGGAGGCAGCATGCAGCTGTACTTTGCTATAGATGATATATTATCACAGACCACAATGTTAACAGGATCCCTTGGAACTTTGTGATGAAGTGATGACCTCACCAGTGTATCCAGGAGCCCCGCCTCCCCAGACCCCTGCTCCACTAGGAAAAGATGTCAATATTTCCATTTTATAAAGGAGAGAAAGAGAGAGGGAGAGAGGGAGAGAGGGAGAGAGGGAGAGAGGGAGAGAGAGAGAGAGAGGAAGTAAAAAAAACAAGGCTGGGAGTATGGATTGATCTGCCAATGCCCATGTTTAGCCGGGAAGCAATTACAGAAGCTAGACCTTCTATCTCTTGCACCCCATAATGATAATGGGCCCATTAAGATATATAATAAGATAGCCTTCTTATTCTATATCTTTCTCCCAGAAAGATATAGAATAAGAAGGCTATCAAGGGAGGGGATGGGATATGGAGTTCTGGTGGTGAGAACTGTGAAAATGTACCCCTCTTATCCTATGGTCTTGTCAATATTTTCATGTTATAAATAAAAATTTTCAAAAAGTTGGCATTGGAGGTGGGCCTTGAGAGACAGGATTTAAAAAAAAAAATCCCTTTTGTTGCCCTTGTTTTTTATTGTTGTAGTTATTATTGTTTTTGTTGATGTCATCATTGTTAGATAGGACAGAAAGAAATGGAGAGAGGAGAGGAAGACAGAGAAGGGGAGAGAAAGATAGACACCTTCAGACCTGCTTCACCACTTGTGAAGCGATGCCTCTGCAGGTGGGGAGGTGGGGGCTCTAACCCAGATCCTTCCGCTGGTCCTTGTGCTTCCTTCCATGTGCGCTTAACCCGCTGTGCTACCACCCAACTCCCTAAATTTAAATTTACTTAAGGTTCCAAAATTATGATAAGGTAAAAAACAAAGCGCTGGGAAGAGCTAGGTGTTTGGCAAGACATCCCTAACTCTCCCCTCTAAAACTTTGACTTCCACAATTCCCAAACATGGCTGTTACGTACTCTCTTGTATGTGTGCATATGTTGTATTTATATGTATATATTTATACATATATTTACATATTTATTTATTTATTGTCACTGGGCTTTCACCACTCTGGGCTGACTTTCAAATAGGAAGAGAGACACAGAGACAGAGAGACAGAAGGGGAGACAGAAAGATGCCACAGCACCAAAGCTTCCTCCAATGCAGTAAGGGGTTGGACTGAAACCTGAGTTGTGCTTATAACACAGATGGTCTGCTATCCAGGTGAGTTATTTTGGTTACCCTTAAGTTGTTGTTAGTTGTTAAATCCTGGGTATTCAACAAAAAACATAGTTCATCTGTTTCTGATTCTTTCATGAAGTTACTGAAATGATATTTTGTAAGAACTTTTGGCTAGCCAAACATCTTTCAGAACCATCCATAAAGCCTTTTAAGCCTGTTTACTTGGAAGCAGGAAGTTATTTTTCCAGGAGAACCTAGCTCTTTGGCCCAAGAGCCTTACAGCAGGATATTCTGTTACTTCACAGAGTTTCCTACTTGGCCTAAGTGCCTCCCTGTTGCCTCCCTGTCTTGGACATGAGGTTGTAGGTTTCCTTATAACTTCTGTAACCTTCAAGGCAGAATGATTTCAATATTTTCCGTGTTTGTCATGAAGGCCAACGCACCTCTGAGACTGATCAACTGCTTGGCACCTTCAACTTGCTTAGAGCACCAGAGGAAGTGAGCTCAGCATGCAATTTTCAAACACTCCTTCCAAATCAAATTTCTTCAAATAAAGTAACTCAGAGGAACATGTGGATACCCATTTAGGGGGTGGCTGCCTTTCCAATTTCCCTTTGGGCTATGATGTCAGAAACAACTTCAAACTTATCTTTGAATCTCCAGTATTTATCGCAGGGGTCAACATAAGAGAAATGCTCAGGAAATGTGTGCTGGTTAACTACTAGCTCAGAGGTCATTGTGTGAGAACAAAAATCCCAGTCCTTTTTACTAAACTAAACTTTTTTGTTTAAAAAACATTCCAAGGATCTCTACTAATATGGATATTGAAATATCTCCCAGTTCTTGAAGGCAGATTTTTACATCTCCTACATAAAGAAAATAGCTAGTGTTTTATTGGAAAGAATATCAAGCGTAATCACAATTAGGAGGTTAAATTTATATGAGAGAAAATGGATTGACATGGATAATCTATAAAACATTCACCTAAAGAATCTAGCAGAAAACTACTGGAAGTTATTAGGCAATATAGCAAGGTGTCAGGCTACAAAAATCAATGTACAAAACTCAATGGCATTTCTTTACGCCATTTACTTTTCTTTTCTTGGGTTGGGGGGGTGAGTGGGATGGGACACAATCTTTTGGTGATGGGAATCGTGTTTATGTACACACCTATTAAATTGTAGTCATATAAATCACTATTTAATTAATATGAGAGGGGGAAAATTGATTGTCTAACAAAGGGACTTTTCAAAGTTAACCCAATTACCAAATAATGTGATGATAACAGTAACTATCCATTGTTTCCTTGAACCCTAAGACAGCAGGAACCTCACATTTCCACTATAGAGCCTAAACTTCCCCCAGTCCTGGGACCCTAGGGTGGGGCCCACTTTCCAGTATGCTTCTTCCAATTCTTATCAAATAATATTGCATCCTCTGATTACAACCTAATCAACACAACAAGTGCCACCCCAGGATGCTTCACTTCAGACTGTGTCCAGAGACTTCAGGTGTGGAACGACAACCCTTCAGCTTCATCACTCGGGTGAGACCTTTCCTTTCATAGTATTCTTTTCAACATTTTTTTTTAATATTTATTTTATTTATTTATTCCCTTTGTTGCCCTTGTTGTTTTATTGTTGTAGTTATTATTGTTGTTGTCATTGTTGGATAAGACAGAGAGAAATGGAGAGAGGAGGGAAAGACAGAGAGGAGGAGAGAAAGATAGACACCTGCAGATCTGCTTCACCACCTGTGAAGCGACTCCCCTGCAGGTGGGGAGCCGGGGCTCGAACCAGGATCCTTATGCCGGTTCTTGTGCTTTGTGCCGCCTGCGCTTAATCCGCTGTGCTACAGCCCGACTCCCCATAGTATTCTTTAACTCCATCCCAGGTGTTTCACTTCCTAACAAAGTCCCAAAACCTAGATATAGACCACGTTCCAGGAGACAGAGCCTATGTCCACACGTATCCATAAACCAGGACAAATATATACCTGAAATCAGTAGTACAGTAGAGTTTGCAGTGAGTACCCCCCAACACTTTATCTCCACTGTTCCATCCTTTGGGTCCATGATTCTTCAACAATTTGTTTGGCTTTGTATGTTAACTCTCTTTTCAGCCACCAGGTTCCAGATGCCATCAGGATGCTGGCCAGGCTTCCTTGAACTGAAGACCCCACCATGCATCCTGGAGCTCCACTTCCCCAGAGACCCACCCTACTAGGGAAAGAGAGAGGCAGACTGGGAGTATGGATTGACCAGTCAATGCCCATGTTCAGCGGGAAGCAATTACAGAAGCCAGACCTTCCACCTTCTGCAACCCACAATGACCCTGGGTCCATGCTCCCAGAGGGACAGAGAATGGGAAAGCTGGTGGGGAGGGGACGGGATATAGAGATTGGGTAGCGGGAATTGTGTGGAGTTGTATGCCCCATCCTATGATTTTGTTAATTTATCCTTTATTAAATAAAAAAAATAAAGAAAAAAATAAAACATTCCCCCTCTATTTACAGTGTAAGATTCGTAGCTTGTATTGGCTTTTAATTACCAGTCTTAATGCTTTTATGATAATGGTTTTGATTAACCTAGTAAGAATTCCCAAAGGAATATGAGAGTTAAAGAATAGGAAAGCTGTCAGGTGAGGTGATGGGATACAGAATTCTGGTGGTAGGAATTGTGTGGAGTTGTACACCTCTTATCCGATGGTTTAGTCAATGTTTCCTTTTAATAAATAAAATATTAAAAGATATATAAATGTTTCTTATCTGAGAGTGTAAAACCCTGATCACAATGAAATCCAACAAGAGTTATAGATAGAAACACCAAAGAACTAACTTTGATGAGAATTTTTCCATAATATAAATTAATTTATTCATTTCACATAAAATTATTAAATGTTAGAAATTGTTTATATTTTTAAATGTGTAATACTTTTTTCTGAATTGCACTGCTACCTGCATTAAGATATATGTATATATATATATATATATATAAAATTTTTTATTTGTAAAAAGGAAACTACAAAACCATAGGCTAACAGGTGTACAGCTTCACACAATTTCCACCACCAGAACTCAGTATCCAATCCCATCACCTGATAGCTTTCCTATTCTTTAACCCTCTGGGAGTATGGACCCAAGGTCATTGTGGGATGCAGAAGGTGGAAGGTCTGGCTTCTGTAATTGCTTCCCTGCTGTACATGGGCATTGTCAGGTCGATCCATACTCACAGCTTCTCTCTCTCTCTTTTCATAGTGGGGAAGGGCTCTGGGGAAGCAGAGCTCTAGGGCATCTTGGTGGGGTTGTCCAGGGAAGTCTGGTTGGTATCATGCTAGCATCTGGAACCTGGTGGTTGACAAGAGAGTTAACATACAAAGCCAAACAAGTTGTTGACCAGTCATGGACCTAAGGTCTGGAATAGTGCAGAGGAAGAGTTGGGGGGATCCTCAATTTTGTAGATAGATAGTAGGCATATTTTAGTTATATTCCAAAGGGCCAGGGGTATACTAGGTTTTCTTTTTCCTTTTTCTTTTCACCCTGAGTCTGAAATATGATATGCCAGTGGGTTCAAGTTATTGTCTGGGGAGATGATATCATGGTTGGAAAAAGGACCAGAAAGCTGAATCAGGGAAGAGAGTAGCTCTCTAATATGGGAAAGGGTTATAAATATTTTTTACTGTAAACTCCATTGATTAGATGTGCTCTGGGGCCCATAGGTAGCTTAGGAGCCTGTGTGACCTCTGCATCCCTTAGTTCTGAGCTCACATTCTGTGGTCATGAGTAGGAACATTCCATGCTGCCCCAATAATGACCCATCTTCCTCAGGTGTAGCATAAAGTATGCTGTCCATCCTTCCTTCAGAGGATGGAACGTTCTCTAACATTGCTGATCCAAGTTGAGGAGCATTCAGATACTTTAAAGTAACTTGATTTTATTGTTTTCCTTCAATAATTGTGATTCTTTTTAACAATAGTTTAAAACTAAAGCTGTCACTCCTTTTAAAACATTTTATTTATATACTTTTATTTATTATGTTTTAATTGCCACCAGGGTTATCACTGGAATTCAGTGTCTGCATGAAAAAAACCACTTCTCCTGGTGACCTCAAGCTTTTGGATATAGACAGAAGTTTAAAGGAAGGTGAGATAGAGATGGGGAGAGAAACTCCCGCAGCATCCCTATTGCAGTGGGTGGGGGGCTGGGCTTGAATCACAGCCCTTACTTAGGGTAATGTGCATGCTTTAAAGGTGAGCCACTGCCCAGCTACATTTTTAAGACATTTAATTTTAAGTTTTGTTTTATTCTTTATATTTGATAGGACAGAAAGAAATTGAGAGAGGATGGGGAATATATATGGAGAGAGAGACAGAGACAGACAGAGACATACCAGAAGCACTGTATTCTTGTCACCGAGTCCAGCACGGAGCAAACGATAAACATGAGAGAAGGAATGAGAGCTAATTGGGGTAGGGAGGACCAGTGCCAAAGCCATGATAACTTTATTTCTGAGTCTCCAAGATTTATACAGAAGGAAAGCTGTTGTTATGCTTCTGGATTCTGCTTGTGAGACCTTCTGTTTTTATCATCATATTGGGTTTGCTTGTGTTGCTTGCGATGTGTTCTGTTTGCATGTCCGCTGTTGGCTGGGCACCCCCTGCCTCTGGGACATTGGTTTGGTCTTCCCTCCCCTGCCTCAAGGACATTTGGTTTAGTCCTCACTGGTTCATGCTTTCTCCTTCTCCCCGCCCCCATCATATGTATTTCCTTTGTTCCTGACTCTTCCGCTGGAGGAGAGAGATGCAGGACAGAATCGTGTTGTGATTAGAAGAGATTAGTTTTTTGAACTACATCCCCGCTCATGAATAAAGATTGAACTACATTCTCAGCTCAGCCATGAGTCCCTGGTCATCTCTCTCTTCTGCCAGCGAAGCCAGCATAGCAAAATGGAGCCAGAACAGGGACAAGAATCTCTGCTCCACACACATGCATCAGACCAAAGGAGACCAGATAAGTAAAGCCACCATGGCCTGCCTTTCTTCTTATGGAGAGGTTTCCAAAAGCCTCTACCCTTTCTTCATAAGACAGTTTCTCTGTCTCTGGAACATTTCGTTCTGGGCTACACTTTGTTTTCTGCCTGCCACCCACTTGCTGGAGCCTGCTTGCCGCCACGGGGTGTGGGGTGCTGGGCGCAGGCTCCCTCCGCGCTGCTCGGCCACTGTGGTCAGGGCAGTGGGCAAGGCAGGCAGGGCTGCAGCCCATTCTGCCCCGAGGCGCCTCGGCCCACACCTTCTACACTGCTGGCCTGCCTGCCCTCCTGATATGATGTCTGGGCAGATCCTGGACCCCCTGGTGACCGTGGGCTCTCTGCCAGGACTGGGCCCCCTGTCTAAGATCCCCAGCTCAGCTCTGATGGCAGAGGAGTTAGAATACGCAGACATCCGTGCAATGATCGCACTCCTGCACTTCCTGTAGGTGAAGTTGGACAAGAGGCCACCGCCAGACAATGCACCCCCCCCCCAAAAAAAAAACCAATGATGTGACTTGGAACGACCTGAAGAAACAGATTCACAGACTCCAAAGCTCACTCTCTACAGAAAAGCAGAATTCCAGTGGCTGACCTTCCCCATGGAGATAGATGCGGAACATTTCATCCTCTGACATTTCTTCTCCTAGCCATCTACTTTGGACTGAGACTTCTATTGGACTTGCTGGTATACCCTTTGGACACTTTACACAATTTTACAGCAGCTTCCCTTTATGCTGCTGAGTTTCTCAAAGACTGACTGCAGCCAGCTGCATTGGGACTCTATAGGACACACACACCCCTTTCTAGGTAATGCCCACAGAGGCAGGAAATACCCATTGAGGCATGAAATGCCCCCAGAGGCAAGAAATGCCCACAGAGGCAGGAAATGTCCTTTAGCTTGATAGGCCTTGCCCACAGAGGCAAGAAATGCCCCCCTAAGGCCTTCCCTTGGCATTGCACTGGTTCTTGCTGCTCTCTTACTTGTTCCTTCATGTCTTGTGCCAGTTCTTTCGAAAATGCCTGTATGATATAGGTTTATGTTCACCCCACACTCCTGATACTATGGCCATTAGTTAAAAAGAAAGGGCGAATTGTTGGTATGCTTCTGGATTCTGCTTGTGAGACCCTCTTTTTTTTATCATCACATTGGGTTCGCTTGTGTTGCTTGAAATGTGTTCTGTTTGCATGTCCACTATTGGCTGGACACCCCCTGCTTCCAGGACATTGGTTTGGTCTTCCCCCCCCTGCCTCCAGGACATTTGGTTTAGTCCTTGCTGGTTTGCGTTTTTTCCTTCTCCCTGCCCCCTATCATATGTATTTCCTTTGTTCCTGACTCTTACGCTGGAGGAGAGAGATGTAGGACAGAATTGTGTTCTGATCAGAAGAGATTAGGTTGTTGGACTGCATCCCCGCTAGTGAATAAAGATTGAACTGCATTCTCAGCTCAGCCATGTGTCCCTGGTCATCTTTCTCTCCCTCCTGTGAAGACAGTCCGGCAGAAAGCAGTTCTACACACAATACAAGATTACACAAGGGATTATGATTTAGTTAAAGATCAATCAGTTATTGTAAAGATCAAGCGGTTACTGGCATTTGCTTACTTTCACACACTATTCTATGATTATTCAGCAGCCGACTATTGTTCCCTAAGATTAATTTGTTCTGCCAAAATCAGCGGAGCACAAACAGGGGAGTTGCAGAGGCTCACTCAGAGGCCATGGTTTTCTTTATCCATGTTTACCTCTTGGCAGCCTCATTTTCAAAGGGCCTGATAGAGGCTTACCTTCTGGTGGTCCCCTACACTGTTTCACCAGTCTTAAAGCTTGCCCCTTACAGGTGAGGACCAGGGGCTTGAATAACAGCCCTTGTGCAAAATCACTTGTGCACTCAACACATTTTGCCACTGCCTGGTCCCACGTTTAAGACAATTCAGTCAACATCACATTCAATAGTGAGAAAGTGACTCTTAAGTTCCACCTATAAGTGAGATCAATTGGTATTCATCCTACTTCTGGCTGATCTCACTTAACATGGTTCCTTCAAATTCCATTCAAGATGAAATAGAAGAGATCATTTCATTATTTTTTAATAGTCAAGTAGTATTTCACTGTGTAGATATGCCACAGACTTACTAACTACTCATCTGTTGTTGGGCATCTGAGTTACTTTCCTGTAAGGATATAAACAGAATTGAGGAAGAGGTCAGAAACAGGAGAATAGCAACAGTTAGAGCCCAAGTGGAGTGTGGGGTTAATATTATTGTCCCAGGAGACACTCCTCTTCAGCACCACCCATGTTCTTCCTATTCAGTTAGTGATAACTGCTCTTCTCTTCAATCTCCAGATTTTCTTGTGAACCCAAGATCTCTCAACAGTCAAGATCTCAGTACACAGTGACACAGTGCAATAAGCTTGGATAAAAATCAGGATGTGCAATGTACTGATACCTATTTTGGGGAGATGTGGAAATTGTACCCTAATGAAAACAATCCTACAAATCAACATTGCATCAGTAAAGTGATACTGAAACTGAAAAAAAAAAAATCAAGTTGTGTATTTATCTATGCCTTATACATAACTGATATTTGCACATCAATAGACACAACAAGCAAAAATACATGGGTGTAAACTGTACTACATCAGGAAATCCTGGATGAATTAGTGAGCTCAAAAGAAATCACCTAGTAATCTTTTTCTAAACCTTGAACCAAATTGAAATCTCTCCTACAATAATAGTGATAATAAAACCTTCCAAGCACATACATTCCCACCAAAGAAAGAAAAATACTTCTAGTGACACATCTTGAACTTGAACTGACCCTCATACTTACAAAAATAGTTGAGATCTTCCTTCAAAATATTATCTAAACAGAACATTAACCAAACTCACATTTCACTGTATAAATTCACTTACATACAGCTGTACTGATTTTGTGCAGAAGTTATTTTCAATAGAAGGTTATTTAATATAGTTTTTTTTTAATCAAACAGATTGTAACAGTACCTGAGATTGGGGTATATACAAATAATACAATTCTGAATAGTTCTTTTTTGTTGGTGTTCTCTTTTTGTTGTTGTTTGTTTTTGGCCTCCAGGGTTATTGCTGGGGCTCAGTGCCTGCACCATGAATCCACTGCTCCTGGAGGCTATTTTTTCCCCTTTTGTTGCCCTTGTTGTCTTTTTTTTTTTTTTTTTTGCTGTTATTGTTATTGATGTTGTTGTTGGATAGTACAGAGAGAAATGGAGAGAGTAGGGGAAGACAGAAAGGTGGTGAGAAAAAGATAGACATCTGCAGACCTGCTTATCCATTTGTGAAATGATCTCCCTGCAGGTGGGGACCTGGGAGCTTGAACCAGGATCCTTAGGCTGGTCCTTGCTCTTTGTGCCACATGACTTAACCCGCTGAGTTACCTCCTGACCCCCCCCAATTCTGAATAGTTTTACAAAGAAAAACTCCATTTGTAACAACAATAACTGGATTCTGGTTTCTCTTTTAAACACATTTAGACTTCCATATATCACCAAAATTTACCATCTTGACTTCCTTTTAAAAACTTTAGCTACAAACACTATAATTATTTTCTAAATCTGCTGAGTTATTGTGTGAGATAATGTCAAAAGCACATAATATGAAACACTATCTTGACTTTTATTTTCCCATGAATAGTTTTCAAAATAAATTTGGTTTCCAAATTGTTTTGTGAAGATTAATTTTAGTTTTCACAATTTTCATTGCAGTGTGATGCCTCAATTCCTCTGTTAAAAAATCTTCTGGGGCCCTAGTCAGGTAGTCCTGGGGTTACAACACAGATATGATAGGCCTGGACCTAGAATAGATCCCTCTCTCCATTGTCACTGGTCATCTCCATCAGGAACAACATAATGGACCCCTTTGTGGGACCCCATAGGACCTTGCCCTCAATGTGGATCAACAATGGTAGAGAATGTTCCATTCCCTGAAGGGAGGTTGGATAACATACTCTATCTACCACCTGAGGAAGATGGGTCTTAAAATTGGTTCAACTTGGAATGTTCCTACTCATGACCACAGAAAGCAAGCTCAGACCTACAGGGAGGCAGAGGTTACATAGGCTCTTAAGCTGAATACGGGCCCCAGATCAGATCAAATCGATGGGGTATACAGTCAACAATATTAATACACTTTTCCCATATTTGGAAGCTACTCTCTTTCCTGATCCAGCTTTCTAGTCCCTTTTTGCAGCCATGACATCATTTCCTCAGAGAATAACTTGGGTTCACCTGCATGTCAGATGTTAGGCTCAGGAAAAAACTAGGAACATCATGGCCCCCTTGGAATATACCTAAAATAGACCTACTAGCTATCTTCAAAATGGAGGAGACCCCAAATCTTCATCTGCAATATTCTTGCTGTTAGGCTCATGATTAATCAACAATTTGTTTGGCTTTATATGTTAACTTTTTAAAAAAATTATTTATAAAAAGGAAACACTGACAAAACCATAGGATAAAAGGGTTACAACCCCACACAATTCCCACCACAAGAACTCCTTATCCAGTCCCCTCCCTTGATAGCTTTCCTAATTTTTAACCCTCTGGGAGTTAGAGCCCGAGGTCATTGTGGGATGCAGAAGTTGGAAGGTTTGTTTTTCAGCCATCAGCTTCTAGATGCTACCATGATGCCAAACTGACCTCCCTGGGCAGATGACCCCACCAGTGTGTCCTGGTGCCCCATTTCCCAGAGCTCTGCCCAACTAGGGAAAGAGAGAGACAGGCTGGTAGTATGGATCAACCTATCAACGCCCATATTCAGTGGGAAAGAAATTATAGAAGCCAGACCTTCACCTTCTGTACCCCATAAGGACCCTGGGTCCATACTTCCAGAGGGTTAAACAGTAGGAAAGCTATCTGGGGAGGTGAGAGGATACGGAGTTCTGATGGTGGGAATTAAGTGGAATTGTATCACTCTTATTTTATTATCTCATCAGTGTTTCCACTTTATAAATAAAAATAAAAAAATAAACCTAAGGATTTGATTGACCACACCCATTTGCTACATCATAAGTCCAAGATTTCAATAAGGGCTCCCTAGAAATTTTGTTTGGGTTGATAATAGAAGATCACAATAAATGAACTGTGTTGATTTTTCAACTTGAAACAATCTTAAAATGCAATGCCTTTTTCTCCCTGCTATTCTGAAGATCTTACATTTGAAATTTTCTCTACATGGCATTTCTTAAAAATTCAAAATAACTATAATCTAAAGAATGAACAATTTTAAAAGAAATTAATGCATTTTCATGAGCATAAAAAGAGGATGAAATGAGGGAGAAAAAAAAAAAGAAAGGGCACAGGGTTCCACTCAGCTGTGGCATGTGCATCACCAGGAAGAGAACCTGGGAACTCAAGCATGCAAGTCCTATATTCTACCACTGAGAAATCTCTTTGGTCCATAATAAAAGTTTTGCCATAAAATTTTGAATAGTATTTTGAACACAGAGTTATGATTTTCCTTCTTTCTTTAAATTTTTCTTAAGAAAGATGTTTGATTGGGTGTTATGGAGTCCTTGGGGTATAACCCCAGGAGAGGAATTACCGGATCATATGGAAGGTCCATGTCTAGCCTTCTGAGAGTTTTCCAGACTGCTCTCCACAGAGGCTGGACCAATTTACATTCCCACCAGCAATGTAAAAGGGTTCCTCTGTCCCCACAACCTCTCCAGCATTTGTTGCTGTTGTCCTTTTTGATGTATACCATTCTTACAGGAGTGAGGTGGTATCTTAGTGTTGTCTTAATTTGCATTTCTCTGACAGTCAGTGACCTAGAGCAGTTTTTCATGTGTTTGTTAGCCTTTTGGATCTCCTCTGTAGTGAATGTTTTGTTCATATCCTCTGCCCATTTTTGGATGGGGTCATTTGCTTATTTGGTGCTAAGTTTGCTGAGCTCTTTATATATATATATATATATATTTTAAATTTTTTATTTAAGAAAGGATTAGTGAACAAAAGCATAAGGTAGGAGGGGTACAACTCCACACAATCCCCACCACCCAATCCCCATAACCCACCCCCTCCCATGATAGCTTTCCCATTCTCTATCCCTCTGGGAGCATGGACCCAGGGTCGTTGAGGGTTGCAGAAGGTAGAAGGTCTGGTGATTAGTTTCTCAACAATTTGTTTGGCTTCATATGTTAACTCTCTTTTCAGTCACCAGGTTCCAGATGTCATCAGGATGCTGGCCAGGCTTCCCTGGACTGAAGACCCCACCAATGTGTCCTGGAGCTCCGCTTCTCCAGAGACCCACCCTACTAGGGAAAGAGAGAGGCAGACTGGGAGTATGGACCGACCAGACAACGCCTATGTTCAGTGGGGAAGCAATTACAGAAACCAGACCTTCTACCTTCTGCAACCCACAATGACCCTGGGTCCATGCTCCCAGAGGGATAGAGAATGGGAAAGTTATCAGGGGAGGGGGTGGGATATGGAGATTGGGTGGTGGGAATTGTACCCCTCCTACCCTATGGTTTTATTAATTAATACTTTCTTAAATTAAAAAAAAAAAAGAACTACTAGTCTAAGCAAAAAAAAAAAAAATGTTTGAAGTGGCTGGGTGGTGATGCACCTGGTTTAGAGCCCATGTTACAATGCATAAGGACCCAGGTTTGAGCCTCTGGTCTCCACCTGCAGGGAAAAAACTTTGTGAGTGGCAAAACAGTGCTGCAGGCCTCTCTGTCTCCCTCTTTTTTCCCCTTGTTTTTTATTGTTGTAGTTATTAATGTAGTCGTTGTTAGATAGGACAGAGAGAAATGGAGAAAGGACGGGAAGAGAGACAGGGAGAAAAAGACAGATACCTGCAGACCTG
This sequence comes from Erinaceus europaeus, assembly GCF_950295315.1. Classification (NCBI taxonomy): domain Eukaryota; kingdom Metazoa; phylum Chordata; class Mammalia; order Eulipotyphla; family Erinaceidae; genus Erinaceus; species Erinaceus europaeus. The sequence continues at coordinate 56,584,791 of NC_080172.1, forward strand.
CTTCACCTCCTGTGAAGAGACTCCCTTGCAGGTGGGGAGCCAGAGGCTCAAACCTGAATCCTTAAACCAGTCCTTGTCTTTGCACCAAGTGCTCTTAACCCGCTGGGTTATTGCCTAACTCTCTCTCCCTCCCTCTTTATCTCTCTCTTATCTCTCAATTTCTGGCTGTCACTATTCAATTAATAAATAAATGAAAAAATAAGGTTTTTTAAAAAAAGAAAGATGTTTGGAGTCATGTGGCACTTGTTCCTGCATAGGCATAACTTGTTTATTAGAGTTTTCATGAACCCTTGACTAATCATCAAGGTAATAATTATGACTCAGTTTAAGTAAAATATAATCAGTAAAACCATTATCTTCTACTATCTAACAAACACCTGGCACATGTCTGGCATCTGGCATTGTTTTATTTAACATGATAGTTTACACTGATAATTGCCTTATTTCATTATCCCTGCTAAAAAAAAATAGGTGTCCTGGGCTCAGAGAGTTCAGGTAACTTTCCCAAGATCACATAATGAATAAGGGGTGGACCTGGCATTTGAACCTCATCTAGAAGGCTTCTAACATACATGTGTCAGTGACATGATGCAGTCAGCTTGGGCCAGTTCCTGACACCTTTTCCCAACTTTGCTTTCAGTGATGTCACATCAGTAGTTTAAAGTACAGATTTTACACTATAGAAAAATAAAAGTTGTACAAAGCAATACTTGTGTCTCCTTTAGAGACCTGATTTTACATTGCCAGACAATTTCTCTGAAGAGAAAGCCTATAGAACTAAGTCTTGAGAATGGTGGAGGGAAATGGTTTCCAGAAACCTCCTGCCTGAAGATGCCATACAGTTTTGGTGACTGAAGAAATCATAATTTTTTTCACAGTTTTCATTGACAAACATTCAATACCCTTCCTGGGGCACCCAGAAAGCACTTTTAGTGGAGCTTGTGTCAGTGTTTGTACACTCTAAACAAAGTTATGTTTCAACCTTCTGTGACCTCTGAATTTCCAATACATTTTGGGTGGGATGAGGGCTCTGCAAGTCTTACTAAACGTACTCTTTAGAAACTGATTATGTAGTTCGTGGATAACCCAGGTCCTCTTTCCCCTCCACCTGAGCATTTCTGGCCTCTTCACTGCTCGTTAGTTCCCAGACCAGAGACACTGGCTTGGTAAAGAATGAATGGATGTGGAACTCCCATCAACCCATGTGGCTCTTTGCCAACAACTCTTGCACAGGTTTTGCTGAGAGGAGTAACTTAGAAACCTGGTAATGAATGCCTACTGCATGTGAACTTTATTCAACTGTATGACCCACCTCAGTCTCACCCACTCCCAACATCCTCTATTCAGATGCCAGTTCTGGCTGCATTAATTATCGTCTTGCTCCACAGCTGTTCTTTTTACTTCAGTACATTTTCCTGTGGCCAAGTTAGATTCTAGTTATGGATCAAATAAACATTGTGCAGTCAGAGTGGAGAGAAGATTCATATTGAATAATGCTAGCAGGGTTGGTCTTAGGATAATAAAAGTAACTGTATGTAGCAAGGTTTCAGGGACCTAACATTAACTGTGGCCCCATTATACTTCCTGAAATTGAACTAAGCGGATCAATTATTCTTTCAATTTATAACATCAAATGATTAAAATATATTTAAAATTTTTGAAAAACCTCAAAAAACTAAAACAACTACAAAGTGAAAACATACTCGGGAGTCCGGTGGTTAAGTGCAGGTGGCACAAAGCTCAAGGACGTATGTAAGGATCCTGGTTCGAGACCCCTGCTCCCCACTTATAGGGGAGTCACTTTTAAGAGGTGAAGCAGGTCTGCAGGTGTCTAAACTTTCTCCCACACTGCTGTCTTCCCCTCCTCTCTCCATTTCTCTCTGTTTTATCCAACAACAACAGAATCAATAGCAGCAACAATAATAACTACAACAAGAAAACAACAAGAGCAACAAATGGGAATAAATAAATAAATATTTAAAAAAATACTCATTGGCCAAGTCTTTGGGTATAGATGTTTAATTGCTTATAAATTTAATACTTTAATTAATACATTTATTTATAAGATATAATTGAACATATATTATGAACATATAACACTATTACAATAAAACAGATACAGTGCTAGGGATCATCTGCGAAAGTACCGCAAATGGTCTCTTCTCTCACACTACTCATTTGCTGTCTTGTTGGGGGAATAACTAAGCACTTAAGCTAAAAAAAGCTTATTAGCAACAGCAACAGGCAGTATGAAGCTACAAAATTGGTTGCAGCTATAGAGAAAAATATAGGGTTTTAGAAGTGGTGAGGCTGGGATGGGGCAATTTATGCATGATGTTTCAGACATGGCAATAACTTCAGACTTTCTGTTCTGGGAACAGTGAAAAGGCATTGAGGAAGTTTGTAAATGTTCACTCTGATTGTTACATAGACTATTTTTAAAAAATATTTATTTATGTATTCCGTTTTGTTGCCCTTGGTTTTTTTTTTTTTTAGTACTATATATATTTTTATTGGGGAATTAATGTTTTACATTCAACAGTAAGTACAATAGTTTGTACATGCATAACATTCCCCATATTCTCATATAACAATACAACCCCCACTAGGTCCTCTGAATCCTTCTTGGACCTGTATTCTTCCCACCCACCCACCCCTGAGTCTTTTACTTTGGTGAGATATGCCAATACCATTTCAGGTTCTACTTCTGTTTTCTTTTCTGATCTTGTTTTTCAACATCTGCCTGAGAGTGAGATCATCCCATATTCATCCTTCTGTTTCTAACTTATTTCACTCAACATGATTTTTTCAAGCTCCATCCAAGAGCAGCTGAAAACAGTCAAGTCACCATTTTTAACAGCTGAGTAATATTCCATTGTGTATATATACCACAACTTGCTCAACCACTCATCTGTTGTTGGACACCTGGGTTGCTTCCAGGTTTTGGCTATTACAAATTGTGCTGCCAAGAACATATGTGTACACAGATCTTTTTGGATGGGTGTGTTGCATTTCTTGGGATATATCCCCAGGAAAGGAGTTGCAGGATCATCGGATAAGTCCATTTCTAGCCTTCTGAGAGTTCTCCAGACTGTTCTCCATAGAGGTTGGACTAATTTACATTCCCACCAGCAGTGTAGGAGAGTGTCTTTGACCCGACAGCCTCTCCAGCATTTGTTGCTGTTACCTTTTCTGATGTATGACATTCTCACAGGAGTGAAGTGGTATCTCATTGTTGTCTCTATTTGCATTTCTCTGACAATCAGAGACTTGAAGCATTTTTCATGTATTTCTCAGCCTTTTGGATCTCTTCTGTGGTGAATATTATGTCCATGACCAGATGGTTTTACAAATGAATTCTACAAAACCTTCAAAAAAGAACTAATACCTCTACTTTTAAAAGTCTTCCAGAAGATTGAAGACATTGGAATACTCCCTGCCAGCTTCTATGAAGCCAACATCACCCTGATACCAAAAGCAGACAGGGACACAACCAAAAAAGAAAACTACAGATCAATATCTCTGATGAACATAGATGCTAAAATATTGAACAAAATTCTAGCCAACCGGATACAGCACTGTATTAAAAAGATTGTTCATCATGACCAAGTGGGGTTTATCCCAGGCATGCAAGGTTGGTTTAATATACATAAATCAATCAACATGATCAATCACATCAATAAAAGCAAGACCAAAAACCACATGGTCATATCAATAGATGCAGAGAAAGCCTTTGACAAAAGATGACATCCCTTTATGATCAAAACACTACAAAAAATTGGGATAGATGGAAAATTCCTGAAGATAGTGGAGACTATATATAGCAAACCTACAGCTAACATCATAATCAATGGTGGAAAACTGGAAGCATTTCCACTCAGATCAGGTACTAGACAGGGCTGCCCACTATCACCATTACTATTCAATATAGTGTTGGAAGTTCTTGCCATAGCAATCAGGCAGGAGCAAGGAATTACAGGGATACAGATTAGAAGAGAAGAAGTCAAACTCTCCCTATTTGCAGATGACATGATAGTATACACAGAAAAACCTAAGGAATCCAGCAAGAAGCTTTTGGAAATCATCAGGCAATACAGTAAGGTATCAGGCTACAAAATTAACATTCAAAAGTCAGTGGAGTTCCTCTATGCAGATACTATGCTAGAAGAAATTGAAATCCAGAAATCAATTCCCTTTACTATAGCAACAAAAACAATAAAATATCTAGGAGTAAACCTAACCAAAGAAGTGAAAGACTTGTATACTGAAAATGATGAGTCACTCACTACTCAAAGAAATTGAAAAAGACACACAGAAGTGGAAAGATATTCCATGTTGCCCTTGTTTTATTGTTATAGTTATTATTGTTGTTATTGATGTTATTGATGTCTTGGATAGGACAGAGAGAAATGGAGAAAGGAGGGGAAGAGAAAGATAGACACCTGCACACCTGCTTCACCTCCTGTGAAGAGACCCCCTGGCAGGTGAGGAACAGGGGGGCTCGAACTGGGATCCTTACGCCCACTTTGCCACGTGCGCTTAACCCACTGCGCTACCGCCCAACTCCCGTTACATGGACTACTAACCTTTGGGTATTCAGGATAGAAATAAAGAATCCTGCTAGGAACTGCTGTTAGCTTCTTAATGAGAGGAGACTGTGAGATGCACCATGGTGGCAGCGTTGAGGATGAAGACAGCTAGGTTGATTGAAGATATGTCTTGTAGCTGGATTTTTTGGCAATTATTTGATGAATTGTCTGTGTGTTTGTATGGGGATTACAGATCAACATGATCCCCAAATGGTACAGAGATGGTGGTACTACTTCTGAGATGGGGGAGGCTGAGATGAGTGGGAGAATGAAAAATTCTATTCTAAATATGTTTGGGGCCTAGTGGTGGCTCAACTGATAAAGTGCTCGAATTAGCATGTGTGGGGATTCAGGCTCAAGCCCATGATCCCCACCTGTGGGGGAGCATGAGTAGGGGGTGAGGAGCTTTACCACTTGTGCTTTTACTTTTATTTCAGAAAGTACTTCTTAATAGCTTTAAATATGTGTTGTGTTGGATTTCAGAGGTGGTTATTGCAAGAAAGCCATGTTTATTTTATTTGTTTATTTATTTTTATTATGGTAGAGACTAGAGAGAAATAAAGCAAGAGAGGTAGAGAAAGAGAGACACCTGCAGCTCAACCATTCATCTGTTGTTGGACACCTGGGTTGCTTCCAGGTTTTGGCTATAACAAATTGTGCTGCCAAGAACATATGTGTACACAGATCTTTTTGGATGGGTGTGTTGCATTCCTTGGGATATATCCCCAAGAGAGGAATTGCAGGATCATAGGGTAGGTCCATTTCTAGCCTTCTGAGAGTTCTCCAGACTGCTCTCCACAGAGGTTGGACAATTTGGATTCCCACCAGCAGTACAGAAGGGTTCCTTTGACCCCACAGCCTCTCCAGCATTTGTTGCTGTTACCTTTTCTGATGTATGACATTCTCACAGGAATGAAGTGGTATCTCATTATTGTCTAATTGCATTTCTCTGGCAATCGAAGACTTGGAACATTTTTTTTCTTTTTAATATTTATTTATTCCCTTTTGTTACCCTAGTTGTTTTATTGTTGTAGTTATTATTGTTGTCATCGTTGTTGGATAGGACAGAGAGAAATGGATGAAGGAGGGGAAGACAGAGAGAGGGGGAAAGATAGACACCTACAGACCTGCTTCACTGCCTGTGAAGTGATTCCCCTGTAGGTGGGGAGCCGGGGGCTCGAACTGGGATCTATAGCCTGTCCTTGCGCTTTGTGCCATGTGTGCTTAACTTGCTGCGCTACCGCTCAACTCCCCCTGGAGCATTTTTTCATGTATTTCTCAGCCTTGTGGATCTCTTCTGTGGTGAATATTCTGTCCATGTTCTCTCCCCATTTTTGGATGGGATTATTTGTTTTTTGGTGTTTGAGTTTGGCAAGCTCTTTATATATTTTGGTTATTAGCCTCTTGTCTGATGTATGGCATGTAAAGATATTCTTCCATTTTGTGAGGGGTCTTTTGGTTTGGGTAGTGGTTTCTTTTGCTGTGCAGAAGCTTTTTAATTTGATGTAGTCCCATAGGTTTATGCTTGTCTTAGTCTTCTTTGTAAATGGATTCGTTTCATTGAAGATGTCTTTAAAATTTATGAGGAAAAGAGTTCTATCAATATTTTCCTCTAAGTATCTGATAGTTTCTGGTCTAACATTCAAATCTTTGATCCAGTTGGAATTTACTTTTGTGTTTGGTGAAGTACAGTGGTTCAGTTTCATTCTTCTGCATGTTTCAACCCATTTTTTTTTCCAAACATCATTTGTTGAAGAGACTCTGCTTTCCCGATTTAATAGTCTGGGCCCCTTTGTCAAGGATTAGATGTACACAGGTGTGGGGGCTTACTTCTTGGCTCTCAATTCTATTCCACTGGTCAGTGTGTCTATTCATGTTCCAGTACCAAGCATCTTTGATGGGAATGGTCCTATAATACAATTTGAGATCTGGGAGTGTGGTGCCTCCAGTTCTGTTCTTTCTTCTCAAGATTGTTTAGGCAATTCTAGGTCTTTTCTGTTTCCAGATAAACATTTGTAGCATTTGTTCTATTTTCCCCAAAAATGTGGTTGGGATCTTTATGGGGAAAGCATTAAATTTGTAGATGGCTCTGGGTAGTATATTCATTTTGATGATGTTAATTCTTCCAACCCATGCACATGGAATATCTTTCCACTTCTGTGTGTCTTTTTCAATTTCCTTGAGTAGTGACTTATCATTTTCAGTATACAAGTCTTTCACTTCTTTGGTTAGGTTTATTCCTAGATATTTTATTGTTTTTGTTGCTATAGTAAAAGGAATTGATTTCTGGATTTCAACTTCTTCTAACTTAGTGTTTTCATAGAGGAATGCCTCTGGTTTTTGAATGTTAATTTTGTAGCCTGATACCTTACTGTATTGCCTGATGATTTCTGAAAGCTTGCTGGATTCCTTTTTTCTGTGTATACTATCATGTTATACTATAGGTATATACTATCATACTATAGGTTTTTCTGTGTATACTATCATGTCATCTGCAAATAGGGAGAGTTTGACTTCTTCTCTTCCAATCTGTATCCCTGTAATTCCTTGCTCCTGCCTGATTGCTATGGCAAGAACTTCCAACACTATGTTGAATAGTAATGGTGATAGTGGGCAGCCCTGTCGAGTACCTGATCTGAGTGGAAATGCTTCCAGTTTTCCACCATTGAGTATGATGTTAGCTGTAGGTTTGCTATATATAGTCTCCACTATCTTCAGGAATTTTCCATCTATCCCAATTTTTTGTAGTGTTTTGATCATAAAGGGATGTCATCTTTTGTCAAAGGATATTAAACCAACCTTGCATGCCTGGGATAAACCCCACTTGGTCATGATGGACAATCTTTTTAATACAGTGCTGTATCCGGTTGGCTAGAATTTTGTTCAATATTTTAGCATCTATGTTCATCAGAGATATTGATCTGTAGTTTTCTTTTTTGGTTGTGTCCCTGTCTGCTTTTGGTACCAAAGTGATGTTGGCTTCATAGATTCTGGGAGGGAGTATTCCAGTGTCTTCAGTCTTCTGGAAGACTTTTAAAAGAAGTATTGCTTCTTTTTTGAAGGTTTTGTAGAATTCATTTTTTTCTTTTTATTTATGTATTTATTTATTTATTTTAATCTTTTATTTATAAAAAGGAAATATTGACAAAACCATAGGATAAGAGGAGTACAACTCCATACAATTCCTATCACCAGACCTCCATATCCCATCCCCTCCCTTGATAGCTTTCCTATTCTTTACCCCTCTGGGAGTATGGACCCAAGATTGTTGTGGGATGCAGAAGGTTGAAGGTCTGTCTTCTGTGATTAATTCCCTGCTGAACATGGGTGTTGACAGGTCGATCCATACTCCCAACCTGTCTCTCTCTTTCCCTAGTGGGGAAGGGCTCTGGGGAAGTGGAGCTCCAAAGCACATTGGTGGGGTTGTCTGTCAGGGGAAGTCTGGTCGCATCCTGCTAACATCTGGAACCTGGTGGCTGAAAAGAGAGTTATCATACAAAGCCAAACAAATTGTTGAATAATCATTAACCTAAATGCTAGAATAGTGCAAATGAAATGTTGGGAGCTGCTCCATTTTGTTGATAGCTAGTAGGCATATCTTGGTTATATTTCAAAGGGCCTGTAGCTATACTAGTGTTTTTTTTTGTTTGTTTGCTTTTTTTTTTGCCTGAGTCTGACATCTGATATGCAGGTGGATCTAAGTTATTGTCTGGGGACATGATGTCATGGCTGGAAAAAGCACCAGAAAGCTGCATCAGGGAAGAGAGTAGTTCCCAAATATGGGAAAGTTGTATAAATATTGTTGACTGTAAACCCCATCAATCTGATCTGGTCTGGGGCCCATATTCAGCTTAGGAGACTACGTGACCAGATCTATAGAGATGCAGAGGTAAGTCAATTTATAGTGTTATAGTCAACACTTCCAAGTGATGGGGCACCTTTTCTGTGGTGGCTCAGGATTTGACTTGGTGTTCTCTGAGAAGGTGATCATCCTCAACTCATCTGGGACCAAGTGTTTTCCTGATATGAGTGTTTTCACTGTGAAAACTGTGTTGCCAGTCTGTTGTAGTAATTGGACCAGAGGAAGGAGGGATTACTGTGTTCTCCCATGTTCCTGAGATGTGATTAGAAGGTAGCTTAGAATAAGAGTGGGTTACTAATTATGAAAGACTCTAGTTGTTAAAACCTTGCTAGGGAATACCACCCCACTATGTGCAAAGGAAAGTTGAAAAAGAAAACATTACACTGAAAGGAACTTTTCCCCTTCTCTACCAAAGAATAAAATAGT